>NW_012119932.1:5711292-5740673 GCF_000951035.1 Colobus angolensis palliatus
GAACTGAACAATGAGATCACTTGGACACAGGAAGGCGAACATCACACACCGGGGCCTATTGTGGGGAGCGGGGAGGGAGGGATAGCATTAGGAGATATACCTAATGTAAATGATGAGTTAATGGATGCAGCACACCAAATGGCACATGTATACATATGTAACAAACCTGCACATTGTGCACATGTACGCTAGAACTTAAAGTATAATAATAATAAAAAAAGAAAATAAAATTAATTTACTGAAGTGTAAAAATAAATTGTTTTAAATACCATTTTAGTGACATTATAGTGTACTTATTAAATATGATTATCATCAGAAACTCAAATAGTGATACCCCAGCAAATTCTAGGAAAAGAATTCTTGCTCAAGTTCAACGTTCTACAGATAAAAAGATAGGACACCCTTGCTGCAATTGAGACTATTTGACATTTGTATGAGCACTGATACTTGAGGTTAGACTTACATGCAGTAGTTTGGAGAGGGGGAGTCCCATCGGAGGATCTGTCAAAAAATATTTAAACAACATTTGACAATGTTTCCGAATTTTCTGTAACTACACGATGCATTCCTAGACCATATGCAAATGATTTTTGAGTACCCACTGTTCAGGATTTTCTGAACCACTTTTCTTTTGGGGTGGGTAATTGAACTTTGATCACAAACAGCTTTGTTAAGTCTTAGCCTGGCAAATGAAAGGTACGATACAGGAGGAAAGTTATCTAGAAGAGTCTAAAACCCATTGAGATATGTTTTAATGCTAATAAAATGTAGATGAGTTTATCAGTTAGGAATTCTTTTTGTTGGAAATGCCAGAAATCTCAACTCCAGTTGTCATTAGCATTGTTGGTTCTGGTGCCTGAGGAGTCCAGGGGGGTGAAACTGGCATTAGGGCAAGGCTGCTAAGAGGGGCTCATAGGCTGTTTATTTCCATCTCTCAATTCATGTCTTCTGTGACAACTCCATTTTCAGGCAGGCTTACCTCATGGTTGCAAAGTGGCTGCCAGACCTTCAGCCTACATCCTTGTAGCTGTCAGTCCGGTGGAAGAGAGGCCCCTATCACTGGTGTCACTGGGTCTCTCTGGCCCTGATTGAATATCGTGTCCGTGGCTGAACAAGTCACTGAAATAGGGAAGTATGATACTCTGATTAGCCAATCCCAAGTCATGTTATCCAGCCTTGAGAGAGATAAGGAGTGCTGAGTTTTCAAAAGCAAGTCAGGTTGGTGTTACCTAAAGAAGGGATATAGGATGCTGACTGCTCAAGGAATGACAAATGCTGACCACGGTATATATGAAATTTTTGTTTTCCACTTTATAAAGTGATTACTTTATAATTTTGTGTCTTTTTATGAGATGCGATAGAATTCTTCATAATACTGGGAAGGGGGAGAGACAAATAATTTTCCTGTGTTTGTGAAGCCAACATTAGAATGGCGTTTTTTTTTTTTTTTTTTTTTTTCCTCTCTGGCCTGTATCAGTGTTTGAAGCCATTTGGGGTAGACTGTGCCTCCAGCAGGACCTAACCTCAAATCAATATGTCTATATTTTGAACTTTATGTGTTCTCTATCTTCAGGACACATGAAGTTTGACCAGGTACCTATGTTGTAAGACAGTGAATTAACCTGTGTGTTTAAGTGGAATTTTAGTGAGGTGGTTTTGAATAAATAATTCGTTGGGGCTGGGCACAGTGGCTCATGCCTATAATCACTGCACTTTGGGAGGCTGAGGTGGTAGGATCACTTGAGGCCAGGAGTTTGATATCTGCCTGGGCAACATAGTGAGGCCCCATCTCTATTTATTAAAAAGGAATAAAAAATGTTGGATGAGACTGAGACTTTGATGGAATGTCTTAAGCACAGTTCTTACCAGCCTTGGAAAAATATTCTTGCCTGTTAGAAGGAAGAAGTAATAAACTTAAAATATGCTTTGTTTATAAGATGATTCAAAAAGGATTGATACTTATATAGAAAATCAGTCCCACTTTTGCTAACAAAAGCAGCCAAGAAGAGCTGGGAGCTAGGATAGTGATCAACCTGCTAAGTTTGTACCTGATGCAATTTCTAGAGCCTGGGGAGGGATTGGCAGATGTGGATCTTTGCCATCACATTGGTCTTGAGGTATAGAGGCTTTCCCTGTTCTAGGGGCCCTGGCTGATACTTTACCAAGTATAAGAACACTGGTTACTGGTAGTCACCTCCATGCTACTTGCACTATTTGTACCATGCACACTATATGTACATGACCTTGACCAACAGATTGTATGTGCACTGCAGGTGTTTGTACATCTGCCTGTTTATTTTTCTTTCTTCTCTACTTTTCTTTCAGTGTCTCTTCTTTCCCAAGCACCTACATATTTTTGTTTTCTTTTCCTGGTTCTTTTGTTTCTGAACAAAAAGACACTTTTTTTTGTTCTTTTTGTTCCAGAACAAAACAACTTTTTTATGTTTCTGAACACAAAGAAACTTTTCTTTGTGACCACCCGAGCTGGACAAAAGTATGGCTTAGCCCATTCACTGATGACATTTGAGTTTTATAGGCGATACGAACTCCAATACTCTACACTCCTGTATAGGCTACAAACACACAAATATTTGCTAGCAAGTTAAGCCATTTAAATTGAGTTCTTTGAATACAAGTCCTATGGAATTTCTATAGAAACTCATCTCATGGTGAATTTTATGGTGGTATTTTTTTTTTTTTTTTGAAATGAGACACTTTAAAAGAATATATTCACATCTTAAAATTTTAAACTGTGACCAGATGTAGTGGTTAACTTCTGTAATCTCAGTGATTTGGGAGGCTGAAGCAGAAGGCTGGGTTGAGGCAAGGAGTTTGAGACCAGCCCAGGTCTATACTAAAATTTTATTTAAAAGTTAGATGGGCATGGTGACATGTGCTCGTAGTTCCAGCTACTCAGGAGGCTGAGGTAGGAAGATTGCTTGAGCACAAGAATTAGAGGTTGCAGGGAGCCGTGATTGCACCACTGTATTGCAGCCCGGGTGACAGAGTGAGACCCTGTCTCTACTAAACAAACACATAAATGAATAAATAAATAACTGTGTTATATTATGTTTGCTTAAAACATTATGTATGTCTACATCATTATTTACCTTTATTCAGTCAATCAGAATAAAGAGAATCTATGGGATAAGCATTTCACAATGCAATTTTACTCTATATATTGAAAGATCTAAAATAATATGGCATGTTTTCTTGAAGTAATAATGTTAGATGCCTTCTGAGAATTATACAAGTAAAACATAAATACACATAAGAAATAAAAATATTATAGACAAGGCTAATGACCACCTGGGCTCTCTCGACCACCTTTTGCCTCTTCTCTTTCCTACTCTCAAAGGATCATTCCTACCATTTGGCATTTTGTTGTACCTTTTTCCAGGTTTTTCTTTTGTTTGCATTTATATACCTAAATAAATACTCATAAAAAATACAATCTTATATGTATATTATTATTATTATTATTGTAGAGACAAGGTCTTGCTGTGTTGCCCAGACTGGTCTGGGCAACACACCTTTCCAGACTTTTTTATTGATTTATTTTTTATTTTATTTTTTTGAGATAGGGTCTCGCTCTGGCTGTCAGGCTGGAGTTCAGTGCCACAATCATGGCTCACTGCAGCCTCAAACTCCTAGGTACAGGCAATCCACCTCAGCCTCCTGAGTAGCTGGGACCACAGGCATGCACCACCATGCCCAGCTAATTTTTTTTTTGATTTTTAGTAGAGACCAGGTCTTGCTATGTTGCCCAGGCTGGTCTCGAACTCCTGGCCTCAACCAGTCCTTCCACCTTGGCCTCTCAAAGCACTGGAATTACAGATGTGAGCCACTGCACCCAGCCCTTTCTAAACTTTTGATTTCATCAGATATCTCGTTATTTTTTCGGTTACCTTTTCTTGTTAATTTTACTGAGAAATGTCATAAATAGGGTAGACTCACAAGTTGCCTTTTATATTACTTGAATAAGCACTTATTATTACTTGAATAAGACACTGCCTGTCTATTCTTTGGGATATTATTGATCTGTCTTCATTTAGAAAACTAAAAAGATTTGGTGTTCTGATTAGAGTATTCAGTCTTAGAAGAGCCCTTCCTGGGACTGGGATAAAAGGTCTCAGACCAGGGAAGTGTTGGGGAAGATGGAATATTTATGGTTGGATAAACTTGAATCGAATTTTGGGTCTGTCTTTTAACTGGGGGATTGCCTAGCTGACTACATCTATTTTTCATATCTATTCCCTTATTTTCTTCTGCAGTATTTCCTGAAGTGTTAGGAGCCTAGAGCATTTAAACAAACAAACAAAAAAGATTTTTAAAAGGATGTATGTTTCATACCACCTTTTTAGATTAATTTTCAATGTGATATATTCCCTTAAAATATTGTATTCTTTTCATGGCACACCCTATTTTCCCTGTTTGTTTCCGAGCAAATCCTAGAGATGAGCAGGGAGATTAGGCTTGAGTTACAGATAAAACCGGGGCTATATTAGTATTCCTTGCATTGCAAGACTGAATTAGGAAGTGGCACTTCATAACCTGGCAACGTATTAGGGCAAACTGTGGTTGGCAGACAACTTTCAAAGGTACCATTCTGATGCTTTTGTTACATTCGCCTTTTAAGTTTAAATGCCAATTGGAACAAGCTAACACCACTGATTTCACATTTTTTTGTTTCACCCCGGTGCTGGGCCTTTTAATTGATTCAATCTCTGGCAGAAGGATTTGAGTACCAATTGGATTTGGTGGAATTAGCCTTTCATCTGGCCAGCTCCTCCTCCTCCTCCTCCTGTGGGCTCACAGGCCAGCTCCCCTGTCTGTGGTGCCTCTCCCTTGTCTTGCAAGCCCAGCCTTTCAGCTCTTTGTGTGAGCCGTTATCAATTTCAGTGGATATGGTTTGTTACCTCTATTTGTACTATAACTAGAAATTTGATAAGGTTATGTGCCTGTCAAATGATTTAGATGTCAGGTGCAGATGAAGCAAAGCAATTTTGACAAGTCAAACATTGGTTAAGAAGTGGGGGAACGAAGATGACCTGCCACTAGAAGAAAGCAAAATCCCTTACAGCCTCACTTTCTTTCTCTTTTAACTTTAGGTCAATACTTTAACCTCTTTAATTGGTCCCTTCTTAAGTGAATGTGACATGGTGACTTCCAGCTTCTATCTAAAGGGCAGTGAAATGGAGGTCGGCCTTTGGAGGGTAGATGCTGGCATTTAGGGAGATTTGACTTTGGGTGTTCTGATAAAAACACCTGGACTGGAAACTTTATCTTTTGCTGAAACTGAGATTAAGGGCTTAAAAGACAAGGTTTATTAATGCCAATGTCTGTTCACATATATATATTCCAGAAAGCCTAGTATTTTTGGTTAGTTATGTTCCTTTGTTTAGGTACGGGTAAGGACCCGAAGCACTGTTTTTTTTTTTTTTAATTTAGATTCAGGAATACATATGCAGGTTTGTTACATGAGTATATTTTGTGATGCTGAGGTTTGGCCGCCTAATGTTGCTGTCCCCTGAGTAGTGAGCATAGTATCTGACAGGTAGTTTTTCAACCCTTGCCTGCCTCCCTCTCTTCTCCCTTTTGAAGTCCCCAGTGTCTGTTGTGCCTATCTTTGTGTCCGTGTACTCAATGTTTAGCTCCTATTTATAAGCGAGAACATGTGGTATTTGGTTTTCTGTTTCTGCATTAATTTGCTTAGGATAATGACCTCTAACTCCATCCATGTGGCTGCAAAGGGCATGATCTTATTTTTTATGGCTGCATAGTATTCCATGGTGTATATGTAGCACCTTTTCTTTCTTCAGTTCACCATTGATGAACACCTGGGTTGATTCCATGTCTTTGCAATTGTGAAAACTGCTGTGATAAACATACAAGTGCAGGTGTCTTTTTGGTGGAACAATTTATGTTCTTTTGGGTATGTACCTAGTATGGGATTGCTGGGTTGAATCGTAATTCTATTTTTTAGTTCTTTGAGAAATCTCCAAACTTTTTTTTTTTTTTTTGAGACAGAGTCTCACTGTGTTGCCCAGGCTGGAATGCGGTGGTGTGATCTTGGCCCACTGCAACTGCTGCCTCCTGGTTTCAAGCAATTCTCCTGCCTCAGCCTCCCAAGTAGCTGGGATTACAGGCACCCACCACCATGCTCAGCTAATTTTTTTTGCATTTTTAGTAGAGACAGGGTTTCACCATGTTGGCTAGGCTGGTCTTGAACTCCTGACCTCAAGTGATTTGCCTCCCTTGGCTTCCCAAAGTGCTGGGATTACAGGTGTGAGCCACTACGCCCGGCTGAAATCTCCAAACTTTGAAGCACATTTTTGTCATATGTTTTTCACAATACAGGCAGTGACTTGATGAGTATTGCTCATTAGCTTGTCATATTGTCCACTGGATGAGGTCAGTAGGGCCTCTGATTAATTAGGTTTAATTTTCTCAGAGCCCTTTCTTTTTGTTTTTCTTGACTGATTAAATAACACCTCTATCTAAATCTCTTTATAGCCCACATGTATGTCTATATGAACACATAGATTTCCTTTGGCCGCTACCTCAGCAGAAAATTCCTCATTTTGCTAGTGCTAGGCTGGACGGTAGTTACCTCAAGAATGGTTAATGTGACCAGGAGACGCTGGAGTTGGAGGCAGGCTTCCGGTCTTTTGCCACCTTGTTTTGTAAAGTTATGTAATGACTGTAGGTATTCAGGCGTAACTCATCTTGACATGGGTTTCATTATACTCTGAAAGAACAATTCAAAGAAATAACAAATTTATATTCAGGGTAGTTTTGTTTGAGTTTATTTAAAGAAACGAAACATACACAACCCCTATAATAGCTCTTGCTACTGATGTATTGATGGTGCTGACAAAGAGAAAACTCAGACCAGATGGTTTCCAAACAGTGGAACCACCTGGCTCATTGGCAATGCCAACTTATTGCTATTTCTCAGATAGCTGTACTCTCATGAACTATGAAATGTAGGAGTGAGCCATTCATGCGCCCAGGCAGAATGACATTCCAAAATGAGGATTCTTAAGAGAAGCAGAAACACCTATCCATGTCAGCCTCAAACTGGCCCCCCTTTCCCACTTCTAGTACTTTTAAGATCTTATTTTTAATTCTTTCTCTTTGTAATTATAAAATCCAGTTCTTTCTTTCCACATTACAAAGAAAACAATATGATGGGCTCTTGAGGTATTTATTGTAGAGAAAAAAGAAAGGTCCTATGTCATTTTGGGAAACGGACCCAGAAATGAACTTGCTTGGAGCCCGTTAGTGTCTTCAGGCTGAGGGGACCATTTGGAGTCAGCAAGGGACAAATCTAATTGTACCTGTGACACCACGAAATTATATTGAATCATGAAACTTGAAACTTCATAGAAATACAATCCAGATAATAGATTAACCAAAGCACAAACGGATGCAATTGTTTTTCTAGTCATAATGTTAACAAAGTTTGGAGTTTTCTTGAATTATTTAGTATCCATTTTTTGCTGTTGAAAATTCACATTAATTTTTAAAAGTCAAACTATTGAATTAACCTACACACTTTTCTAAGTTGGTGCTTTAAGACTGCAATTATTTTACAAAGTCATTTTAAGTAGTTATCTTAGTTATTTACTCATTCATTTGATAGACACCTGCTAAACATCTAATTAGTAGTATGTGTAACCATTAAAGGTCTGATATTGGCTAATTTATGTAACATGTAAAAACAATTTAAAAATTATTTAAGATCTTGTTTACATTGTTGTTTAGAATCTAGTCTTTTAAAAATAATCATATATTTTTATTTAAATTACATTTCAAGGCTGGGCGCAGTGGCTCATGCTTGTAGTTCCAGCACTTTGTGAGGCTGAGGTGGATGGATTCCTTGCCCACCTCAGGAGTTCAAGAAGCAACATGGTAAAACCCCATCTTTACACAAAATACAAAAATTAGCAGGGTGTGGTGGTGCGTGCCTGTGGTCCCAGCTACTCGAAAGGCTGAGATGGGAGGATCGCTTGAGCCCAAGAGGTGGAGGCTGCAGTGAGCCAAGACTGCACCACTGTATTCCAGCCTGGGCAACAGAGTCAGACCCTGTCTAAAAGAAAAAAAAAAAGAAAAAATCTAAGTGATGGTCTGAAGTTTATGAAATATTTGAATTTCCATTTTGTAGCATGATAGGGTGGAAAGAGCAAAGACTTTGGGGACAGCAGATCTGGGTTTGAATCCTGACTCTACTATTCACAGATGGCAATGCTAGTCCTGGGTTGTAACCACTAAACCACTAAGCCTCAGTTTCTCGTATTAGTTAGAATTCTTGGTCACAAGTGATAAAAGTACCCAATGCTCATTTAACTCAAACAAAAGGAGAGTTTTGAGGATATTGGGGTACAAAATCCAAGGGCAGAAGTGTGCCTGCTTGGGCTTCACGAACAGTGGGAGGTCAGGAGTCAAATGCCATCAGACCAGGACTCTTTTTGGCAGATGAACTGCATCTGTTCCTCCACATCTGTGATGGCAAACATGACTGTTGATAGTTCTAAAGTTTGATGTCTTAGAGTTGTAGTCACCAGAGAGAAAGATTTACTCTAGACTTTGGGTTCTAGTTCCTAAATCAAACATCTTGACTCGAACTGGCTTAGGCCAAATGAGGCCAATCCACGGTGGTTAAAGAAGGAGGTTAAATTAAGAAATCGCACCTCTTGAGAAAGTCTACATGAAGAGAAAGAGGCTCAGGACAGTTACTAGAAGGAGGGAGGATTTGGGTAGATCAAATGATAGGTTTCCTATACATTTCTCATATGTAAAAAAATGGTAGACTGAGAGCAATGGCTTATGCCTGTGATCCCAGAATATTGGGAAGCAGATGCAGGAGGACAGCTTGAAGCCTGGAATTTGAGACCAGCCTGGGAAATATAGTGCGACCTTGTTCTACAAAATTGAAAGAAAAAATTAGCTGGACATGGTTGCTCACGCCCAAAGTCCTAGCCCTACTCTGGGGACTGAGGTGGGAGGATTGCTTGAGCTTAGGAGATGGAGGCTGCAATGAGCTGTGATCAGGCCACTGCACTCCATCCTGGGTGACAGAGCAAAACTCTGTCTCTCGCTCTTAAAAAAAAAAAAAAGTAAAATATCTTTTTTACAGAGTGATTTTGAAGATTAATCAGGATAGTCTGTTAAGTGCCTAGAACAATGTCTGATACCTTGTAGGTCTTCAATAAATCATAGCTGCTATCACATAGCAGGGAGGCAACATTCCAGCATTTCTTACAACTGACACTGTAATTAATGTGGAGCTCTTACTGTTAGCTAAGAAGCCGTAATTCTTCACGTAACTCTTCAACACTTCTAATATATTTATTTTTAATAGTTTCTTTCTTATGGAAGATGTGAATTAGTGCTCTATTTCTAGTTGTAACATAGATTTTTTTAATAACCTATAAAAATTTCTAGGAGATTTATATTTTAAATGAAATTCTGCATTAAGGAAATAATGTTTTACATGCTTTGATTAAAATGACTTGTTGAGATCCGTGCTGTCTGTCATCCCTTTGTGTCATTTGTGTACACACTAAGTATAGTGCATTTACATTTATTTTTATTTTAATTTTATTTTTTGAGATGGAGTCTCACTCTGTCTCCAGGCTGGAGTGCAGGGTCATGATCTTGGCTCACTGCAGCCTCCGCCTCTTGGGTTCAAGCAATTCTCCTGCCTCAGCCTCCCAAGTAGCTGAGACTACAGGTGTGCACCGCCACGCCCAGCTAATTTTTTTTTTGTATTTTTAGTAGAGACGGGGTTTCACCATGTTGGCCAGGATGGTCTTGATCTCCTGACCTCATGATCCGCCTGTGTTGGCCTCCCAAAGTGCTGGGATTACAGGCGTGAGCCACTGCGCCCGGCCTACATTGATTTTTAAATTTGTATTTCTTTTTCTCTTTTGCTGTTTACAGGTTTTTTTTTCTTTTTTCAGTTTTGTAGAGTGGAAGAAGTGTGTTTTGTTATAGAAAAACAGTCGGTATTTGATGAATAATGCAATAATGCCATTGCAGGTATGGGAAGAAGGTTAGGAACAATTTTAATGACATTATCAATCTGCGTATCTAGAAACATTGAGGAACAATCTGTAATTTTTATCAGCTGTGACAAGACTTTGCGCTTTAGGACAGGTTATTTTCACTTTCATGACTGTTTTGTGTTAGTTTACTTTGTTTATATTTGCTTGATTCTTGGTTTATCCTGTTTCTTTTCTTCAAGCTAGTTAGGATGTAGCTTTTCCTTTCTGAAAGACCCATTTCCTAATTAGTTATTTTCTAACTGGAAATTACTTATTTCCTAATACTTTATAATTCAGGGTATGTACACAGGACAATGCATTCCCTGTTGTGGTTTCTTATTCTCTCCTTATTTTAACCTTGTGTGGTACCTCCTGGTTCAAAATAATTTCGATAATATTCTATTCTATGTGTGAATTAAGCTATTTATCTTTAAAAGTTATAATCATATAAAGATGAGACTGTCTCTAAAGGATTAAGAGAACATGTGTTCAGAAGCAAAATTTATCAATTGTCCAAATTATTAAAATGCTGTTTGTGAAATTCCTAGTGAAAATATGTGTATATATTTTAGGCTTCAATTTTCTTTATTAGTGTAGATATGATTTTTTGCCTTGAATTAGTATTTTTGCCAGTGCTACCATTTTGGCAATGGTATTTCCCTGCTAATCCGATCTTTCCTAAAAGAAAATTTAAGCAATTTTTGACTTCAACAGAAAGACCTGAAAACACTTTTATTGAAATGTAGGTTGTGTTAAACTTTACTTTGGGTGATTATTTCTGTCTCTTTTGTGGCACTATAGGATCCATTACAGATAATAAATTAACTAATTTTAGGTTATGCAAATCTTTTGGCGTCCTATACTGAGAAATATTCAGTTGGTTCCACTTTCACTTCTGCTTATTTACAAAATGTTGTTTATGTCTTACTTGTGTTTGCTTTCATATTTTTCACTGTGGTATTTTTTTCGGTGTCAGATGAATTGAAAGATAACATCTAGGGAGATGCTGGGTAGGTGGAGGTCAGAGAGACTTCCGCCTTCTATCAGCTCTATGACTTCCGCAAACTTCCTTCATTTGTAAAATGGACCTTAACATGCATGCCTGCTAAGATTTAACTGAAGATGATATATGTACCTTGTAATTGTTGTTGCCTTTATTTATTAATATTCTATTACATTTTTTTTTTAAAATGAGGTCTCGCTCTGTTGCCCAGGCTAGAGTGCAGTGGCATGATCACAACTCACTGCAGCTTTCACCTCACAGGTTCAAGCAATCCTCACACCTCAGCCTCCTGAGTAGCTGGGACCACATGCATGTGCCACCATGTCCAGCTAATTTTTTTGTGGGGGCGGGGCAGAGCCAAAGTCTCGCTATGTTACGCAGGCTGGTCTTGAACTCCTCAGCTCAAGTGATCTTCTTGCCTTGGCCTCCCAAAGTGCTGGGATTACAGATGTGAGCCACTGTGCCCAGCCTATTTATATTCTTTTTTTGATCCAAAAAGGAGTGAATGAGCTCCTAAATGCAGATGGCACAGTCCCTGGCCATGGGGTAGGACGTTGAGTTACGATGAGTGAGTGAGTCAACATGTGTGTACAGTAAGGAGTGCTGAGCACTTCTTACAGGTTATCTGCTGGGCTTCCCATCCTCGCTCTGCTCACATAATATGTAAAGCACTCAGTAGTATGCTTGGAACACAGGAGCCACTTACTAGACGTCAGGCACTAGTATTATCTCATTTAGTTCTCACAAAAGTGCTCTCAATATTGTACTAAAATTATGTGTATTTTGTATATATGAGGAAACTGAAGCTCAGAGATACTAAGTAATTTGCCTAAGATCACACAGCTAATATGGTGGAGCCAGGGCCCAAGACAAGTTTGTATAATTTCTGAGGCTATATTTTTAACCACTAAGCTACACTTGAGTGTCTCAGGAGTAATTTTGCATTATCTTAACTGATTGAGAAATTGAAATTGCTTTCTGGGGCCAGGCACAGTGGCTCACACCTGGAATCTCAGCACTTTGGGAAGCCAAGACGGACAGATCACTTGAAGTGAGGAGTTTGAGACCAGCCTGACAACATGGCAAAACCCTGTCCCTACTAAAAATTCAAAAATTAGCTCAGTGTAGTGGTGTATGCCTGTAATCCCAGCTACTCAGGAGGCTGAGGCACAAGAATTGCTTGAATCTGGGAGACAGAGGTTGCAGTGAATCAAGATTGCACCACTGCACTCCAACCTGGGCGACAGAGAGAGACTCTGTCTCAAAAAAAAAAAAAAAGAAAGAAAGAAAAGAAAGGAAAAGAAAAAAGTGCTTTTCGATGTATTTAGCATTTTTGTTTAGAATTTTAAAAAATTTCATTTTTTTTTTTTAAGTAAAAGAACCCAAAATTTGGTAAAGTTGGATTGTGAATATACATGGAAAAGTGACAAAATAGTGACTATCTCTAAGAGCCTCTGAGAATGCAGTGGAAGTTTAATTGAAAGCTTAGAAATCTATGGACATGATTTTTAATGCTTTTTAATTATGTTTAAAAAGGTAATTATGATTTTAATTTTATTTAATTAACCACAGATTTACAAATTATGAGATTAATTTATAAAAAAGCAAATTTACTTTTGAGCTCATTTCTTTGACTTAACATTACTAAAATTAACTTCACCTTAAAAAAAAAACTCTTAATCAGATTTTCCTTTGTGGTGTTTAATTCCCATCTAACATTGTGAGATTAACCAATTTTCTGCATTTTAGACCTTAAACATACAAAACTAGATAGTAATCAATCATGAAATGGTTGTTAAGCTTTTAATCTATGCTTAGCACCAAGCAAATGCAGTGAGAGAGAAAGAAACATGTGGTCTACATTTTCTAGTACCTTAAAATCTACAGAAAGATACAAGATGATGAACTATACAAGAACTATACATAATTGAGCACTAAATTTTGCAGATCAAATTAAGAATTTTGCATGTAGTTTTAAAATACTGCGACCCTCACCATCTCCCTTTAAAGAAATGTGGAGTATCTATCATGTCATGAAAGGTAATGAAATTGGTCATGGATTTCATTGTATCAGAAATGTATGAAATAAAGAGCAGAATAACATGAATCAGTAATACATGCGCCTGAGATTTTAGGCTTCTGTTAAACATATTCTGACAAGCTGCGTTAAAGCAAATACTGTTCTCCTTCTATATATACTTCCGTCCCTGCATAGTTCTCACTGCTCTTGTCTATTGTGATACATGCGATGCATCCCCTTGAACTTCTATGATTCTTCCCTCCTCCATATTTGTGTATTTATTTCATTATTTTAGAGATGGGGTCTTGCTCTGTTGCCCAGGCTTGAGTGTAGTGGTGTGAACACAGCTCACTGCAGCCTTGAACTCCTGGGCTGAGGCATTCCTCCTGTCTCAGCTTCCCCATTAGCTGGGACTACAGGTATGCACAGCTATGCCTGGCTGATTTTAATTTTTTTTTTTTTTCTTTTTAAGAGATGGGGCCTTGCTGTGTTGCCTAGGCTAGTCTCAAACTCCATGCCTCAAGCAATCCTCCTGCCTCAGCCTCCTAAAGTCCTGCAATTGCAGGCATGAGCCACTGTGCCTGGCCCTAATCCATGTTTGGAATCCCTTTAATACCACCCTTTTACCCTCTCTCAATGCAATTTTGCCTACCTTTTTGCTTCAAGTCTGTGTTTGCTGATACAATTAAACAGCCTCACTAAGATGAAGAAACTCAGAGTGGCTGATTTAACTTTCCGCAAATGGTGGATACCCATTGACTAGTTCACCTGCCGTTTATGAAAAACCCCAGTCTTTGGCTGACTGAAAATATCAACTGAATTCCTGGTTATAATATTCATTTTCTCTTTTCCCAGTCATGTTTTTTGTTTAACCTCTGGGTTCCTCAGTTTCTGCATCAGGACTTTTAAAACTTTGTCCCTGCTTTCTTTGAAAGTATTTTTATCGTGAGATAGTTGATTAACACAAAAGGTTATGCGTAATGTGTACATGCAGGTTTTATAGCACGATAATGAAAAGATAACATGTGAATTCACCATCCAATGTAAGAACTAGAACATCACCAGTAACAGGGAAGCTCCCTGTACATTTTTCCATGGGCAGATTTTGTCACCACTCCCCTGAATGTCGTGTGAGGGGCTGAATGTCAAGCCCCCTCCCACCATACATTCACCAGTATGCCCTTTTATTTTTGAGATGGAGTCTCGCTCTGTCACCCAGGCTGAAGTACAGTGGTGTGATATCGGCTCACTGCAATCTCCACCTCCCAGATTCAAGTGATTCTCCTGCCTCAGCCTCCTGAGCAGCTGGGACTTGTAGCTGGTGTACACCATCATACCTGGCTAATTTTTGTATTTTTAGTAGAGCTAGGGTTTGGCGGTGTTGGCCAGGCTGGTCTCAAACTCCTGACCTCAAGTGATCCACCTGCCCCAGCCTCCCAAAGTGCTGGGATTACAGGCGTGAGCCACCTTGCCTGCATTTCTTTTTTTTTTTTTTTGAGACAGAATCTCGCTCTGTTGCCCAGGCTGGAGTGCAGTGGCGCCATCTCCGCTCACTGCAAGCTCCACCTCCTGGGTTCATGCCATTCTCCTGTCTCAGCCTCCCTAGAAGCTGGGACTACAGGCACCCGCCACCACGCCTGGCTTATTTTTTTGTATTTTTAGTAGAGACAGGGTTTCACTGTTTTCGCCAGGATGGTCTCGCTGTGTCTGCATTTCTTGCTTTTTCTTCCCCTCAACATAATGTTTCTGAGAGTCATCCCCATGGATCCATGATTCACTTATTTTAACTCTTAGATAATATTATGTGGGATTTATTCATTCTCCTGTGGATGGAGATTTAGGTTGTTTTCTTTTTTTTTTTCTTTGAAAATAGAAACAATGTTGTTAAGAACATGTCGGTCCAGGTCTCCAGATGCTCTCTCTTTGGAGAGAAGCATGATCTGGTGTAGAGCTGGTGAGCTCTAGGATGTGCCCATCCTTGACTTCATTGCTGAGTGTTACTTAATCTCCTTTTAGTTTGTCATTCAACAATTTAACAGTCTCTGGTCCCAATTGGCTTCCTTCATCTGCATGACTTTCTGCCTAACAGTGGCTTTTCTCTTTAGTGAATTCTATTGTCTCAATTTACTGATGTTTTATAATAGTAATAATTGCGCTGTTTGCGCATTCGGGGAAGAGAACTTCTCAGTGTTAGTAAATAATTTCATTTGCCACTCTGCCAGTTATTTTGTTTTTTCAAAAGTCTTCCTTTTTTAGTCACTGTGAGCTTTTTCCTTAAGCTGGGCCAGAACTGCTCTGGTGTCCAGGCTGTCACCCTGTATGAACTTGGGAGGGCTACTTGCCGATGACTTCAAACACAAACTATCACTAAGGGTGCACACTGTGGCAGAAATGTACATACTTCAGCAGCAAAGGCCGTTTTTAAAATTTAGTGAAAATAATGAAACAGTATTTGCTGAAGGGTCATATCCTTGCTTGATATTTTCACATGTTATTTATTTTAACCTTGCAAACATTCATACATTCATTTAATATGTAGCATATTGCATATTTTCTTGTTTTCTTTCTTTTCTTTTCTTTTTTTTTTTTTTGGAGACAGAGTGTCACTCTGTTGCCCAGACTGGAGTTCTGTGGCACAATCTCAGCTTACTGGAAGCTCCACCTCCCGGGTTCACACCATTCTCCTGCCTCAGCCTCCTGAGTAGCTGGGACTACAGGTGCCTGTCACCATGCCTGGCTAATTTTTTGTATTTTTAGTAGAGACAGGTTTTACTGTGTTAGCCAGGATGGTCTTGATCTCCTGACCTCATAATCTGCCCTCCTCGGCCTTCCAAAGTGCTGGGATTACAGGTGTGAGCGCCTGTGCCCGGCCTCTTGTTTCCTTTTCTAACTGAGGATCGGGATTGTTAGACAAATAGAGCAAATTAAGATCACAGAAAAGAATCAGGGTTTAAATTCAGGTTTCTCGATTCTTGCTTTAGCGTTCTAATCTATGCTGCAGGAAGTTATATATGTACACATGCATATCATGTTTCTGAGCATACATGCAACATATACACACAGACATGTAGAATGTCAAGACATACATAGAATGTCCATAATATATAGTATTCAATATTTGAAATAAGACATTTTTAAGTTACTTCTGAAGGCAAATATGGCAAAGCAAGTTGCCTATTGAGTGAATTTCTCACATTTGACTTTGAGTGCATTTTCAAAGTGCGTTTCTTCAGTCTTGAAGGGCTAAGACTGTAGGGAGGTAAGACTGTGTTACTTCCCAGTTATGGCACATTCTCTTTCTAAGCTCAGGTTGGTAACTTAATTCTGTCCTCTCTCCTCTTTGTCCTTCCTGCTGCGTTCTGACAAGAGTGTGTAGCATGCCTGGTGGGGTCTTTTGGGGACGCCAGGGCCCTGAGGCTGGGCCCAAGAACTTTTGCTTTCTTTTGTGGTCCTGGGACAGTTCTCTGACAGTGGCTGACTGGGGTAGGCGACCGACAATGCCTACCCCTACCTGGGCTTCTCGCTTCTGTCCTGCATACTCGCAAGGAGTTTGCAGGACAGCAGCTAGAAAAAGCCTTTTAAAACGGAAGTCAGGGCATGCCACTGTCCGCATACAAACCTCCACGGGCCCCATGCCTCACAGGGAAGAAAAGTCAACATCCTCAGGGCCTACAAAGCTCCATGTGACCACTCCCTGCGTCCTCTTCCTCTTCCCTCCCACTAAGACACAGATAAAGTGGCCTTCCTTGACCTTTCTAAAGGGCTTTAGGACTTTGCTCTGTCTGTTCCCTCTGCCTGCATAGGTCTCCCAGAAGAAGTCTGCGTGGCTTTCTTCCTCCCGCTTTGAGGCCTTACTGAAATGCCACCTTGTTACTGGGGACTTCCCTGACCACCCTGTCTAGAAGGGCAGACTGTCTGGTACTTCACGTTCCCTAGTCTCGCTATTTTTCTCTCTTAGCACTTCCCACTAACATACCAATTATGACCTACATAGATATTGTGTCTTTTTCATTTCTTGCATTGTAATTATCATAAGCCCCACAAGGGCAGGGACCATTGACTTCTCTTTGTTGCATTGTTTCTATACCTGGAACAGCTCTTGGCATATAATAGGTGCTCAGTAAAGATTTGCTGAATGAGCAAAGGATTGTCCATGAAAGCAATGCTCTTTCCTTGACAGAATCTGCTGTTTATCTAAACTATTACATCTTGTAACACTCATAGGAAAGATCAGGGCATAGAAGTCAATGAGGAGAAATTTACATATTTCTTTTACTGGGAGCCTTGTCATACGTGTGTACAACACATGGACATGGGGGCTGGTTATGTTCATCGGAATTCTTTTGATTGTAAAAGTGAGAGATTGATTAGCTCACGTAACTGGCAAACCTGGTGTTTCTGGCTTTTGGAAGAGTTAAATTCAGGTGCTCAAATGGTGATATCAGGACTCTATCTCAATCACTGTTTTGCTTGCCTCTGTGTTGACTTCATTATTGGACGGTGGCCACATAGTAGTCTGCAACTCCACTTTTACAGCCAATTAAACTAGCCAGACCATAGCAACAGAGCACCCCTGATATGGTTTGGATGTTTGTCCCCCTTAAATCTCATGTTGAAATGTGAGCCCAGGCATTGAAGGTATGGAGTAGTGGGAGGTGTTTGGGTCATGGGGGTGGATCACTCATGAATGGCTTGGTGCCCTCCTCACAACAGTGAGTTCACGTGAGAGCTGGTTGTTTCAAGAGCCTGGCACATTCCCCTGCCCCCACTCCCTCTCTCGCCGTGTGACACGCTGGCTCCCCTTCACCTTCCATCATGATGGAAGCTTCTTGAGGCTCTGACCAGAAGCAGATGCTTACACCATGCTTCCTGTACAGCCTGCAGAACCACAAGCCAAATAAACCTCTTTTCTTTGTAAATTACCCAGTCTTAGGTATTCCTTTATAGCATCACAAATAAATGGCACAACCCCTTTCCCAAGAGTTCCTGCCAGAGTCCCAGAGCTGAGGCTCCTGGATGCTTGCTAGATTATGTGGCCCTCCCAGATCAATTGCAGGGTCTGTGGATCTGGTGTCCTCTTTGGCTGGATGAAGTCACGTGAGGGCAAAGGGGCCACATGAGATTGGAGAGAGGCATCCTGCTATTTCTCTCTGTCCTCTGTTCTATATCCACTTGCCTCCCAGAATCAGACTATGCATGACTGACACACCATCTAATACAACATTTAAAATTAGACCTAAGTAGATAGGATGAAAGTGGGCGGGAGTGTGGAAGAGAGAGCTGACGAGTGGCTTGGAGTTTCCCTATGTGTAGTAAAGAAATACTGGTGGGCTGGTGCTCGAACTGGTGCTGAGAGGGTAAGAGGCTTGGCTGTGTTTCACACCATTCGAAAGAAATAGGAATCCTACAATAGTCTACAGGCCTTTTATAGAGGTGATTGTGTACTTCTCAAAGCTGCTCACCCAACCAGGCAAGCCAAAGTCAGATGATTCTTTTGTGTCTTGTGAATGTAGAAAGGATTTTTGAACTGTCATCAGCTCAAAACCTGTGATCCTAGGCTGGGTGTGGTAGTGGCTGATGTCTGTAATCCCAGCACTTTGGGAGGCTGAGGTAGGAGGATTACTTGAGGCCAGGAGTTCAAGACCATCCTAGGTAGCATAGCGAGAACCTATCACTACCAAAACAAAAATAAAAACAAAACCAAAAATACCTATGATTCTAGAATTTATTGGTTTTTCTTTTCACCTCTGTCTTTGGAAATTTCTATTAAAAAATACAAACCAATAACAAAAATAATATGTAGTTGTGCTTTCTCTGAGACTGGTGTTAGAAATGCTAGAACTTGTCTCACAGGCATTTCTTCCTGTATCTTCATGCCTGTTGCTATTCCAACCTTGTCGTCCTTTTAACTTTTATTATTTTACTACTCTGAGCTCTAGTGCTTACTGCCAGCAAAGTTAAATAGCTTGCCTGCTTAGTTAGGCATAAAACACCGAGAATGTGCCAGCATGTGGATCTTTACCCATGCTGGGAGATAGAGGGTGAGAAGGCTAATCTCTCAGCATTTTATGTGGAAGAAAAATATTGCAGTTTATTTGACCTTTTACTGATGGGAATAAAGTAAGGGGCTTAGTGCTTTTACAAATCGAAAGTAGAGAGAGAAGAATTAGGTATTCTTAAGCTAAAAGTGATGAGAGTATCTAGATTTTCCTGTGTGTGTGTGTGTGTGTGTGTGTGTGTCTGTGTGTGTGTGTGTCTGTGTGTGTATGTGTTCTTCTTTCAAGTTTGTCTGGTAAAAGAAATCTTGCAGTATCCTTGAGGATAATAATGCTTGATAGAATTGGGTATTTAAATATAGCCATGACTCAACAGAAACAGCCATTCCATGTTCAACAAAGTGAACTTTTCCACCTTCTGCAGAAGACTGCACTAACAGAATCATATTGAATAGGCAACCCCAAATTAACTTAATTAATTTTAATGATCAATTTAAGTGTTAATTGGAAGCTTGTAGTTTGAATGTAAAATGGGGATTCTATGGGTTATCAAAATATGTTTCCATATTTCTTGATATTTAGGCTTAAAAAAAGAACAAAGTGATGTAACCATCTCAGTCGTTAACAAGCCGAATCTTTAACTGGTGTGACAGTTATTGTCATTACGCTAATAACAGGAGATGGGGTTCTGTAAGATGAAGCATTAGCTGTTCCAGTCCCCCGAGGAAACAGTAAAATTCGGCTCCATTGGGTTGTAATTAGAAAAGAAGTATATTTAAATACTGAAAAAAATCTTCACTACTTCAGCACACAGTATGCCAAGGGCATGTGTGAGCAGCTTTTTAATCTCTAGGTGTGGCCTATTTTATAAATATTTTCATTAGCATTTATATACTTGCCATTTGGCAATACAGCATTGTGTAATCATATCCATATGTTTGCCTTCTGAGGTTGAATAAAAACTTCTTGGACAGGGCTAGCTGTCAGTTCTTCGTCTCCCTCCTCCATAGGGCAGTTTAGGCTCAAAATGAGGCTTTTTCACTGACAGGTGGGCACAGGAGGAGAAGAAGATCCAGCTTTCTTTTTCCACATTTTCTTTCCTTTCATAGTGGTGATGATATTAATGACGATAATCATAATTGCTATTATGGAGTACTTGTTTCTGTCAGCCAGATTCATGCATCAAGTAGTCCGATCCCATCCCTACAACCTGTTAAATAGCCATTGTTGTTATTGCGGCTGTACAGATGACACCACTGAGCCACAGAGTGGTTAAAGAACTTGCTTAAAGTCACACAAATAGTAAGTGGAGTTTCTGGCACACAAACCAGGTAGCCTGGCTGTTTCCTGATGGCTCTTAACTGCACCTCTGGCCGAGAACTGTGTTTTTAGCCATTGTTTCCAATTCCAGCAGCTTCGTTGGCCGGGCCTATCCTGAGTGAGATTTGTGATCCCTCTGTTCACTTTTCTTTCCCCTCTTCTTGTTAGGTCAAGTACAAAAGAGATTTTGAAGAAAGCAAAGGGAGAGGCTTCAGCATTGTCACGGACACTCCTGAGCTACAGAGACTGAAGAGGACTCAGGAACAAATCAGTAATGTAGGTGCCTGTTTATTCAGTAGCATGATGGCTCTGACATGCATTTCTGGATGAGAAAGGAAGGCTGGGTGACTTGGAAGTGTTTGTGTTGCTGTGGGGTGCAAGCAGTACTCAGTGCACGCATAGACTATGCCAATGTCATCTGGTAAACCCTGCCCTCTGGTTCCATCACAGGTATCTAGGGCTCAGTGCTTAGTTACCTAATAGAAGATCTCCTTATTCCATTTTGAATGGTTCTCAGCTTTCAAATTTTTCCAAAGTAGACCTTTTATAATTAAAATAAGAAACTTGAAAGTTAAGTTTTGACTGTGGGTAAGCATATAAAATATACACATAAGATTAGGAGTCTTAAAAAAATCTCCTATTTGCTGACTATGTGTTTATAAGATTTCATACTTTTGAATTAGATATTTGTTGAAATCAGGCATTAAATCTTACTTTTGAAACAGACATCTATATATGTAGTTGCTTTGGACTTGAAGCTGTGCCTTGTTTATTAATATAGTTTCCTCGAAAGAGAAACTGGAGACTAGCAGAAGTTTAAAACATATTAGGGAGGTATTAATTTAGTACTTCTTAAAGGTGGACAAACAGCTCTTTTTAGTTTTTGTAATTCACACCTGTAATTATGTTTCTTCCAAAATATTATATGAAGTGTGTCAGGATTAATTTTTTTCACAAAAATTAATTCAATGTTAGATATCCAAGAGGAAATATGAATGAAAATTAACAAATGTGTGGGAGACATAAAAGTATGAGCAAACAGGCAACACTCATACCATTTTTCATGAGAACTGTGTTTTATGCATCACTTATAAAGTCACTGAAATTTGTATATCTAGGTGTTATAACTGATGTAGCCCTAATTTCCAGGACATGTTTAATTAGCAGATGGTTTTAAACTCACTGATATTTGGTCATCATCATGAGATGTATGTATACATGTATGTGTGTGTATATGTATGTGTATATATTATATATGTGTTTGTATAAATTATATGTGTGTATATATACACACACATATATATACACACCTACATATACAATTTGCAGATAGAATTACATATATTTTGAGAAAAAATCTTTTTATATGTCTGAAGTTCAAAAACAGAATTATTTCATGTTAAACAATTTATTAGGAAATGGGAGGGTGCAAAACACACATTGTTTTTTGCTCTTTAAATGGACATTTTATATTACTAGGGATTTCCTTTGAAGAAAAAGAGTTGAATTTTAAGACTTCATGACATTTATCCCTTAGTTTTTCTACCCAATCCCAGCAATCCATCAGTCATGAATACTGAAGATCACTGTCCTTATTTTTCTTCCTCTTTATTCTTTCCTTAAATCAAAAGCCTATTTTTGCTTTTAAAAATGCAAATCAATGATCTATTTCACTGGCAGTTACATTTAACAACAGTTCTTTCTTTGGATTATTTTTGGAAAATGTTTCTTTAAAAAATAATTCTGCCAGAAACAGTTATATCATACATCTTCAATGATCACTGAATTTTATTTCAAAAAGAACTAAATATTTCTACCTAAGACATCCACATGACAGCTAACATAAGGATTGCAGCTGATCAAAGGTAAGCTTTTTAATTTTTATTCAAATTTAGTCAATATTCATATTTAATTAAAAAAGAACTGATCATTTTACCAACCTTTATCATTAGCAGGAATATACATTTTATTCAATACCAGATGTCGTTTGCAGATCCATTCTTAATTATGCAAAAAACCCTTATAACACAGGTATGTATTAATCTATATTTATCATATATAGTATGTTATATAGACAGCAGTATAAAAAGCGCCGTTTAGATTAAGACTATTATTTTGACAATGCGGGGTTTTAAAAGCATGTGACTTAGACAACATCTTTCTATTTAAAAAGAACTGTTTGCAATGTCTTGATGTTAGCAGCCATAGCAGTCTTATAAGTAGTTCTCTTAGCCAAGATGAGGCATATTAAATGTTTGGATAGCTGTAAAAAATATAGACTTCATAATATTACTGTTAGGGACCAACTCTTGAAGAAGGGAGGCTGTTAAGTGTTCTGAGGTCTGGTGAATTTATTATTCATTTATAAGACTGCAACTTCATGAACTTTTTCCCTTACCTCACTAGGTTTTCCATATTACTCAAGGATCTTTTTCTATAAGAAACTTGGATTGATCCAAAAAGTAGTACTTTGGCAAGCCCAGTTTTCCATATTACTTTAATCTAAACCCACTGAACAATATTGGCTAAAACCCAAGCAGATATTTTTTGACAGTGGCTGGATTGTGTCTGTTATGAGAGGAAACAGGTGAGAAAGTGTCTAGACTGGAAAGACCCCAGAATCTTCCAGCTAGAGATGCTGGGAAATTATAATCCTGAAAATTATAGATCCTGAAAATTATTAGGGGTATGAAATTTGTGAGTCTTGCATTTGAGCACCAAGTTTAATATCGCTTAATGTAGGTAGGTTAACTGAAATTGGCAGTCTTTGCTATCTTTATGTTTCCCTGTGTTCCATTTTCTTATTTGTGTCTAGTTTACTTTATCTCTGAATATTGTGTGGCTCTTTCTTAGCTGCCTTTAATCTCCCCTGTATAAAGACATAAAGCAGTGAATTTAATGACAACTCCTAGGTGTTTTGGGTAATATGTTATGGATGAATGGGCATTTTTGATTGCTTATGTCTGTAGTCAGTGTTTTGAAATTTTTTCAGCTATTCTCATGTTTGTTTATTGAGGATTTGAAATCATTTGGATTTGGACCACTCAGTCTGCGTATGTTACTGAGGTGCGGGATAAAATACAACCATAAATTTCAAATTGAGTGTGTGAAAGAGATGAGAGTGGGTGAACTTGCCTTCTTTGGGTAGCTATAATGACAACATATTGAACATGGGAGATTTATTAAATACTGCGATTTAGAATTCTTCTGCTATGTTACCCACTTAGTATAGCTGCAGAACAATACAAGAAAAGAGGCAGGATTTCAGAATTGACTAAATGACTAGGAAGAAAAAGAACTTGGCTTCTAAAATAAAGGAAAATTATTTTTTTCCCCATGAAATTCCAGAAGATGTCTTCATCTCATTGAATGTATTAATATTCAGATGGAGTTTGGTTGCTTATGAAATTGAATGTTAGGCTTGGGAACAGTTTTTATGGGAAGTCAGGAAATCCAGTCAAATCGTTTAATTGAAGATAATGTTCAGAAGTCCAGGTTTTGTTTAAACTGTATCTCTTACAGCAGAATGAAACCTGACAGCCAATGTGTTCAGCATTGACTTAGGAACTGTGGGCTAGAAAGCCCTGCCCTACAGATTTTCACAACTGTGTCACTTGATTGCCATCCACCCTCTCCTTACCCCCAAACTCTAGGGCATAAATTCAGAAATGGCAGAAATATTTTTATACATCACATTTTCTTTATTTACCAATATTTTAGGAAAATGTTCTTAAGGGACAGTATCCAAATATGAATTGAGGAATACTGTGCCCATGGGCATTAAAAAAAAAAACCAACAACACCCTTTTCTATGGCTACTACAGGGCTAGCTCATGTGAGTAACTGTAAAGACTCTTTCTAATTTCAGGTGGTTCCCACCTTCAAGTTTACAAGCAGTGTATTCAGGGTACCTGCAGCAGGATCTCAAAGCAGAACCATCGCCAGACATTCAAGGACTCAGGCTAGCCTTGAGAAGATTACTGAGTTTCATTCTGGCTGTTTACCCACTAATATCAGCTGCACTTTCAATTAGCTGAGACAGTCTGGGGATAAATTGTGAAATAAAATGGTGAAGTCAAACCCCAAGAGATTTTTACAGACTTTGTGCCGTAGATAAAAACTGGATGTTTATATTTATTTCAGGGGGAAGAGAAATATCAAATGAAGGGGAAAGAAAAAAAAATCCACCAGATGACAAAATCTTGTATTTTAAAGACTGACTGAAATAGTGAGTGTACCATTATTTGATTTGTCAGGATTTCTGCGTGTTCTTGACAAATGGAGAAAACAGTTTTGCATGTCTGTGTGTGCGTGTATCTGTGTATGTACCGCTGTGTGTTGACTTCAATGAGAGTCTCTAAAACCCCATTTTCCTGGATCACTGGTCTATAGACATTAGTGTTTTCACCTGCCCTATATTATTTCCCTTACCTTGTCAGTGTTCATAATTTTGGTTGTCTGTCCGCTTTACCAAATATCCTTTTTTGCTACCACTTTCAATTCTGCATACCCATTCATAAGAAATGCTTGCCTATTTTACAAGAGAAGCTAAGAATGACACTTAAAAAAATTATACCAAAAAGTAATCTCTCTATAATTTGATCTTGCAATATAATTATTTTTAGCTCTTTTGCTACACTACATAATTTTTTCACTGACTTCTTAGAATGTAAAATAAATTATATGCCCATTAATAAGCTCACATGGATACTGCTGATTTAGTTCCCTGAGATTTTGTGAGTTAGCTTCAACAATATTAGATTATTGGGACTAAACCTTGCCTAATAATTGAATAGTAGTGTCTATGGGCTATTAAAAGATTTGATTCAAAGTTCGGTTGAGTGCAAGGGTGAACATGAGGGTAGGGACAATTATCTAGGGATTTGGTCTCTGTTTGTAATTTAAATAAATCATTTTGACAGAGACTGACTGTAACCATGTTCAGGCTGCTGACAGTGTGAAATTGAGTTGTATGGTGGACAGAAGACAAGCAGTCAAGAGAAATCCCCAAAGGCAAAATTTGTTATGTAATTGGGTCAATTCATGCATGAGCAATGCATGCTAATTGTAAACTGGTGGCAAAATTATCGTGTATGAGGCAATTAGGTCTTGTATGAATCTAAGCAACTGACATTGAAGGAGATTTTTTTTCTTTTATATTCAGCAACATTTTTTTAAATATGAGAAAGGTAAAAATTACAAAGTCATTCATTAAAATACATTATTTGTTAATTTTGTTCTTTATACAAGAAGCAAAAGTTTTATAACTAATGAAACATTTATGTAAAAGCTTCTGATTTTGAGTAGTAAAATCTAGTACACTAAATAGTTTGAAAGGAGAATGAATGTTATTTTTATTGTAAGTCATAAGTGGGTTGATTAACAGAGATGATTAGTTGTGAGGTCAGTGGTTTAGATTTAAGCTCTTAAAGGCTAGTATTTTTACAGAGTGAATCTATATGTTGCTTTAGCGGACTAGACCTTATCTGTAGCTCATCTCAATCAATAACTCTGATGAATTCCCAATAAATAGTGGGGTCAGTAGCATTATCTTTAAAAACAAAGATTAAAAAAAGAGAAAGTGATAGGGCAGTAACACATATTTTCTGATAATATCTAACACATGTAGGAATACTTCATTTATTTTGAAACACTTTGACATACCCTGTTTAATTAGATCCTCTGAACAACTGCTCCTCAGGAAAAGTATTTCTATAAGGATTACTTATACTTTCATGTGAAAAATGTACGGAAAATTACCTCTTGGTCCTTTCTTGTTTCCAAATCTGTGGTTTCCCTTACACCTGGTTTTGCTTTATTTTTCCTTGTAGAGCAGAACTTCAAAGGCTGATCTCTTCTTTTTAGCCTCAATTTTTCAGCCACAGTCACTTAAAGAAACAAATACATCCCAGACCAGTAATTACTTGTGCATGTCAAGTACAAAAGTTTTGGTTGTAAAATGGCATTGTCTAAAGGGAAGGTTTGAGAGGAGCCCTCGTAATAAAGTAATTAACACATATGACTTTTTTTTTTTTGAAGCAGAGATGAGGGATTCAGCAAACAATTTGTGAAGACCCTTTTTTCATGAAATCCTTTTTTCCCCTATTCCTTTCTTTTCAGTTTCACTGTTTTCAGGCCATTATCTTGCCTGAGTTACTGCAGTAACTTCCTAATTGGCCTTATCTCCTTCTGCTCCTTTTATTGAATCTGAAACACAATCACCAGATGAGTTGTTCTAAAATATCTCTTTCATCAAGACCCTAATTATGACCCACTAAAATACTTTAAATGGACCTCCAGTTTGAGTAGGATAAAGTCTAATCTCCTAAGCCCTTTAATTCTGACTCTAAGGACCCTCCACAATCTGTTCCTAAATGACTATTTTTCACCTTATCTTTCACTGTTCTTCACCACTGTTCTTCCATTTCTTTTAGGCCTGCCTACTTACTCTGTTCTGGACTTTTGCATGAGTCATTCTGCATGTTTAGGACAATTTCACACTATCTGTAAATGACAGCCCAGCCCCCTGATCCCAGACACACACTCAAACCCAGCTACGGTGATGTGTCTCATCTCTGAATTAGTGTGAGGCTTTGTGCTATAACACTATCATTTGTACCACTCATTTCACACGTCATATTCTTCACTTTGGTTTTAATTGGCATTTTATGTGTCTATATGTCTGACCTCCTTAACTTCCCATAGGTGAAGATCATCTGTGTCTCCTTCCATTTATGTTTTATATCTGCAAGAATGCACCAGATGGTGCTTTATACTTTGCCTTTCTTGTCACCTCCCTAATTTAGGGCACTCCCTACCCCTTGATGGGAGTGTGGGAATAATCTCTTGACTTGGGCTATTCTCCATATAGTTTCTTGCAAGGTTTTCCTAAAATGCACATCTGATCATGTCACATCCTCTTTTAAAATCTGTTAAGTCTCTCTACTGCCTTTAGGATAAAATGTAAATCTTTTCTTGGAATGTGAGGCTGTCCCTGGCTTAGTGCTAGCTGAGACCTCCAGCCTGGGAGGCCCTCTTGCAGCCTGAATCCATCCATTTCACACTTCCGTCTGCAAGGCCCTTCGTACCTCTCCCCATCCACACTGGCTCAGAGGCTACCACTGAGACAGCCAGATGTGTGGGGGTCCCCGGAAGAACTCCAATCAGCCTGCCCATTAGAGTAGAGCCTCGGGAAGTTTATGCTGTTTGCAGAGGAGGGTGGAGTGGTGGTGGGGGAGCCAGGCCCCTCCTCTTCTGTGTGGAACCTGGAATTTGAACTATGAGGCAGGAAGCTCTCTAGCAGGGGACTCTGGCCTTGCAGGGAGTCCCTGTTTCCCCCTTTTCTTCCTTTCACCCAGCAAAACCCTGTCTTACTCATAATTCAAATTGTCTGTGAGCCTGAATTTTCATTGCCGTGGGACAAAGGACCCCGTCTTTAGCTGAACTAAGGAAAAGTCCTGCAACACCATCTTTCCCTAGCTGCTCTGACAGTCAGCTTCTATAGCTGCATTATGAGTTTTCCTACCCTCAGACTGAACTCTATGAAGAAATGGGCTGTGTCTTTTTTCTTTATAGCCCCAGGGTCTAGCCCACTGCCAAATTTAATAAACAAATGAATCGACCGTTTGTGTCAACAAATCTTTTTATTTTTTACTTCAATGAGTTAATCTCCTGGCCTTGTGTGAATTTCATCTTACAGTGAAGATTATTGCTAGGAGTTCTAATCTCTTTCAAAGTCTACATATCTATTGCACATCAATTTTCTTCCTGAAAGCTCCCAGATTGTTTTTCTATTGTATCATTTTCTAGCACAAAGTAGTTATCAAGTATTTATTCAGTAAATAGCTGGATTATTTTATGGGATTACTTTCTCCGTATCCAGGGTGTTTTTTCTTTCTTTTTTTCTTAAGAAGAGTTTGCCATCCCATCCACTTTTCAGTCTAGGCAAATAAAATCTTTCCTGGAATATCTGCCGTAGTGGAGCAAGGAATGAGTCTACCCCTTCAACACAAGATTGGTTATGCCTAGAGTAGAGTTCAGTACAGAGCACATACTCGGTAAATGCATGTGGAATAAATGAATGAGGCAATAATATGTAAAATATTGACTAATTTTGTACATTTCTTTTTCTTGAAACTTCTCTTTGCAAGGATATTTTTAGTTTCTCAAGTTGCTTTCAACTTTATGATTCTTTTCTTTTTGGTGCTGCTTGATAAACACTACCTTTTACTCTCTGCTGTTTAAATATTCAGTGACTTCTATAGTTTTATCAAAGGATTGTAGCAACGTTTCCTCAGTAAAGCAGGATAATTTATTTTCGAATTACATTAGAAATGCCAGGACTTCCCCTATCTTAAAATACCATAGGAAATTCTTTTTGGTGTCTAATCCAAGAACCTAATTAAAAAAAAAAAAAATAGGACTTGTCTTAGTCTGCTCAGGCACCATAACAAGATATCGCAGGATGGGCAGCGTAAAGCAACAGAAATTTTTCTCACAGTTCTGGAGGCTGGGAAGTTCCAGATCAAGGTATGGTAGGGCTGCTGCGGGCTCTCTTCTTGGCTTGTAGACAGTTGCCTTCTCGCAGCGTCCTCATGTGGCCTTTTGTTGGTGTGTGCACGTGGGGAGAGAGAGGGAGAGCAAGAGAGATCTCTGTGTCTCCTCCTCTCAGAAGAACACAGACCCAATCGGATCAGGGCTTCCTTGTGACTTCATTTAACCTTAATTACCTCCTTAAAGTCACCCTCTCCAAATACAGTCACATTGGTGGTTAGGGCTTCAACATATGAATGCTGGGGTGGCATGCAGTTCAGTCCATACCAGGGCTGAATGAGGAATGATCTGCATATATAACAGAGAAATTTTGAGGTATTTAAGTGACATACACTTTGTGAACATGCTTTGAAATATCCAAAGTGTCACATCATTATAAGCTGCTATCATGAGCTAATTTCTTGTTTTTTCTTTTCTTTCTTTTTTTTTTTTTTTTT
>NW_012119932.1:5741284-5763710 GCF_000951035.1 Colobus angolensis palliatus
TACAGGCACCTGGCACCACGCCTGGCTAATTTTTGTATTTTTAGTAGAGACGGGGTTTCACCATGTTGGCCAGGCTGGTCTCAAACTCCTGACTTCAGGTGATCCACCTCCCTCGGTCTCCCAAAGTCCTGGGATTATAGGCATGAGCCACCGTACCCTGCCCCAGTTCTTAATTGGACCTTTCAAACTTTTCATTTCCAGTTTTGAACCATTAGTCATTGATAGAAACACAGATACTTTAGAGTAGTAGTGAAGTTTTTAAGTTTTCCAGATCTTGGTTGAATTATGTAGTTCAGAATGTAGACTTCACATGTCCTGTGCTAGCAGTTTAGCCTGGGCAGACTTGAATAAAAAGGAGGGCAGAGGGATGAGAATAGAAAAAAAATTTCCAGGAAGTCTAACAAAGACTAGCTTCATGTCTCAGTTTCCAATGCATGATTCAGATTTAGAACTTTGAAAGTATCTAAATTTTCTTCCAGATTTTATTATACCTCTTAGGACATAGCCACAGTGAGGAGAATACCCTGAATGTTAAAGAAAAACCAGAACTCTTATGTATATATTTTTGGAGTCCCAGATGTGACTATCATTAATAATTAGACCATATAATTATAATGTCAATGGAGTTTTAGAGGCAGGTTTAAAACCTGTTGTTTTTTTAGTTCTTAAGAGTAATAGTTGAGTGTTATTTTAGCTTATTGGAGGGTCATAAGTCAAGGGAGACATTGTGTAGAGATTTATTTCAAAAATCCATTGGTAATCCAAGCCAAGTTTATACAATTAAAGAAAATTTTATGATTTGGAAGTTAGAAACAAGAAAGTCTTTTTTTTTTTTTTTAAGGCACACAACTGTGCTCTCTTAATTTGCTTTTCATTTTCCTGGAAAGATTATGTCATAAAAATTGCATTTCTTTATTTTTTTCTTTTTGCTCGTATTTTCTCCTATAGCTTTCTTTTCATTCATGGTTGTCAGGCCTGCGTTGTAGCCTTTTTCTCTTTTGTACAGAGTCATATGCAATGCTGCTTGCACAAAGATATCCCTAAATTTCTGTCTGAAGGACCTATTGCTTTTGTGAAATGCCTCCAGACTCTATTTTGTTCCAAGGACAAGAAGTAGGAAGTCATGTTTTTTGCTTCTTTATATTTTTGATTGATTTTTCCTTTCATGGCTACATCAATTGTAACAAAGTCAGCTTTTTTTTTTTCCAATAGAAATCAGGTTTGCCTACATTGCCCAGGTTGGTCTTGAACTCCTGGGCTCAAGCCATCCTCCCGTCTCAGCTTCCTAAAGTGCTGGGATTACAGGTGTGAGCCACCATACCAGGCCACAAAATAATATTTAACTCATTTCAATTAAGCTTTGTACCATTGCATCCTTGGAATTATAAAGGTGTTAGCATTTGCCTGTGTTTAGCAAACTAGGAAAAAGAGTATGGATTTAGAAAAAAGAATACAGGCAAAAACCTTGAAAACCATTCTATTGTTCTTAACACTGTCATTTTTGATAGAATCGATTTCCCCTAAACAAAGTGTTTTAAATATTTATTTTTCTTATGTAATCGTGGTGAGGTCTTTGATGATAAGTGGTATTTCTTGATCATGTTTAAATCCTCCAGAATCTGGGGCTTTGACTGTAAAGTATAAGACGGAAGTAGAAATTACCTTCACAGTTACCTGACATGTATACACGTTTGTTCGTGAAACATTGGCTTTGGACATAACATTGCATCAGGCCTTGTGGATTTCAGAAAAAGTGAAAAACCACTTTTCTGGATGTGTTTCATGTTCATCCTAGGATGCATGAGGACCTCAGTTGGATGTAAAAGTGTTTATGCGGGAGAAGAGGCAGAAGGAAGGGAAGAGATGAATATAAGGTTAGGAACACCCAGCATATCCTTGTTAGAGTGCAAGGAAAGATCCCATTCCTGAAACATAGGTTGAAGCAGCATTGTTGAAGGAGTATTTATCGTGTTTTCAAATGTGCATACTTTGGGCATCTATAAATCCAAAATAAACATTTCTAGAAGATACCACTTTTGAGAACCTAATTATTGACTTAACAGCCATGTTTTAAAGTGTTTACCATGTGCCAGGCACATTGCTAGGAGGTAGGATTAATGAGGAATAAAGCATAGGTGACCCCTGAGGCCCTGCAGTTTGTAGTTAGCTTGACAGGCAAGCAGACGATGTTAGAGCAACAAGCTCCATATATGAGATAATACATCTAATGACCTAAATGGGAGAAATGCCAGATAGAGGGAAATGCTGTGTTAATATCAGAAGGATAACAAACTCAGGTTTAGGAAGGAAAAGAATTGAACATGAGTCATACTGTTTTATTAGTTGTTAAAAACTTTACTGAATCATTGATTTCAATAGTGATTTATGATCTTTAATAATAGAAGCTATACATCTTATTTTTAAGTTTTGTCTGCTTCTGTATGTCTGTTTTCTTTATTCCCTATTTGCCTATCAGTATTCCAGAAAATACCACAAAAAACTAAGTCAAACCATCTAAATCGCTTAACAGGCATTTAAATAAAGAAATAAAGGTGTCCTCAACAGAAGAAAACAAAACATCAAACCACAGTATTCTATATAAAACATCACAAATGTTCAAGTATAGAAGAGTGTTGTTCAGCTTATTAATTTCAAGATGGTTAAAAAAATCAATATCTTAAACATTTGTATACATTAAAAATTCATAAATATGTTTTTACTATTTTGATTTTCAGTGCTTGAGAGGATGAAAGGGTTCGAAAGTGAAACTTTGGCCATGGTTCCTTCATCTCTTCTCCTGCCTCCAACCTGTATAGTGATACTTTTGATTTTTTTTTTTTTTTTTATTCCACTTTAAGTTCTGGGATACATGTGCAGAATGTGCAGGTTTGTTACATAGGTATACATGTGCCATGGTGGTTAGCTGCACCTATCAACCCGCCATCTAGGTTTTAAGCCTCGCGTACATTAGGTATTTGCCCTAATGCTCTCCCTCAGCTTTCCCCCAACAGGCCCTGGTGTGTGATGTTCCCCTCCCTGTGTCCATGTGTTCTTGCTGTTCAGCTCTCACTTATGAACGAGAACATGCAGTGTTTGGTTTTCTGTTCGTGGGTTAGTTTGCTGACAATGGAAGTTGTGGCCAGGGCAATCAGGCAAGACAAAGAAATAAAGGGTATTCTAGTAGGAAGAGAGGAAGTCAAATGAATATTTTTGAATTTTAAATTTTTCATGACAGGGCCCAAGATATTCAGGAAATATTTTACCTTTTAAAAGCATACATGCATCTGAACTAGCGGTCTATGCACATGTGATGTATGTGTTTGCCACGTGTGCATAGAGTGTGCATATGTGTTTGAAGACAGAGCTAGTAAAGAGAAACATTGGTTTTAGTGCTGTTTGGTTTCCACCTTTGGCGTTCCTGGCCCAGTCTGTGTTAACGACAAACCACTGGGACATCCCCTCAGTGCTCTGGGGTCTTTTCCTGCCAAATATTGTTCTCTTGCAAGATTAAATAGCTGAATCAGTGTGGCCCGAATCTTGATCCTGCTGAGAATATTAAGAATCCTGCAGGTCATAATACAGATTAGCTGGTGAGAGCTCTGTTGGAGAAATAAAGTGAGTTTCTCTAAATGAATTTAACAACTGCTGTGAACCTTTTTGTGTCCTCCAGCATGAGTGTGTGTCTGCTGGCAGTTAACCATTTATTCCCCTCATTTTCTCCAAAACTTGTTCTCGTCCACCTCTGTGCCTTTATTGTAAACACTTCCGTAACTATTTCACATTCAGGTTTTGCCAGATAAGGCATTTGATACATTAAATAACCGAGTACTGTGAAGGGTAAGCCATTATTTACTTGATTTACTTAAGGGAGAAAATAATGTTTTTTGGTATTTATAGAAAGAAAGGACTAGTGTCATAGGTATAATGAAATAAACCACACCACTGGGTTATTTGGAGTAAACTGATTAGCATATTGGGTTCTGATCCTAGGCTTTATGTTATTGGTTGAAAGGTGTGAAATATTTAGCAAGAGGCAGGACAGATGATTAAAATTATTTACATTGCTTCTAACCTCTATCCCATTATTTCTGCTTCCAGGGTTAGATTAAAACCATTAAAGGCTCTAAATTCTATAAAAAGGATGATGCTTCCCCCTTAATGAAAGAAATTTAAAAATCAACAGGAACAACACTCAACTCTAAAGCTTGTCCAACCCATGGCCCTTGGGCCACATGCGACCCAGGACAGCTTTGAATGTGGCCCAGCACAAATCCGTCAACTTTCTTAAAACATTATGACATTTATCCATGTACCTTTTGTTAGTGTTAATGTATTTTATGTGTGGCCCAGGATGATTCTTCTTCTAGTGTGGTCCAGGGAATCCTGAAGATTGGACACCCCTGCTCTAAAGCATGAGACATACAGATAACCTGAAAATAATTCGGTGTTTGTTAGGTTGTCTGATTGTAGACTTCTGTGTAAGTTTGTTGAATTCTTTTCTCTTTTGGGTGCCCGTTACCTCACTTATGCATGAAACATGTGCTCAGTCTGCTATGAAGCCATCCTTCCATCTGCTTCCTACTCTATTACCCATTTGTCTACTGACACCGTGTGTGTGTGTGATTTCTCAGTAAAAATGTCAATGGCTGTGATTTGTAAATAGCAAAGCCTGGCACAATGATAATAAACAATTATGAAGCTCATCAGTGCTGTTTTACTTTTGCAGATTACTCCATCGATTATTACTGTGACTGTTACAATTATATCTTTAGAAGTTAAATATTTAGTTAAATTATTTTGTACTTGTCATACATACACCAAAAACTGTGAGGTAGGGGTTGGGGAGGGGAATCTTGTCCTAAGAGAAGGCACAAGAAGAGGGGAGCAGTGTGAGTTTGACACTTTCCGTCCTGCCCTCATATAACAACCTGTGTTTTGCTGTTCTAGCCAATGAGAATATGAGGATGTCAGACAAGGTAGCATGTCTCATCTTAAGTCTGTGCTGCCTGAATACTTTTAAAGTTACCCTACAACTCCCCTAATGCTGTCTGTGAAACACTTGGGGCTATCACTGAGGTATTCTAACCTCTAGTCTAGGTTGCCTTTCGTTTTCGACATATGACACTTTGAAACTCAAATCCGCAGGCATTGCCGAAATTTCCAGTCATTCAGAAATAAACTTTCAAGACTTTCAAGAACTCCTACGTATTAAACTGTAAATCCTTCAGATATCATCAGCATCATCCTGTTGTGTTCTCAGGATGCACCCTGTACTCCTGGTTATTTTTTAGGGGACCTTTGCATGTCTCACTACCAGATGCTTTGGAGTCAGTCAGCTTCTGGGGATCTTGGGGTGGTGAGCTTTCTGGCACTTGTATGGGTTCCACAAAAGTAGCTATTAACAATTCAAAAAACCCATCAGTTCAGGAGGCAAAAAAATAAATGTTATCCTTTGTTAAATGCTGCCAGGATTTCCACATCTGGGATGCCTGATTCCAACCTCCTGATATTAAGACTATACCCCATTTTTAAATTGTGGACTATATTATATATACAAAACAGTTGATAGAAACGTATGTTTAGTTTAAAGAATAATAAAATGGGACTGGGCGCGGTGTTTGAGACCAGCCTGGCCAACAGCTTGGTGAAACCTTGTCTCTACCAAACATACAAATATTAGCCAGGTGTGGTGGCATGCACATGTCATCCCAGCTACTTGGGAAGCTGAGGTGGGAGAATTGCTTGAACTCAGGAGGCGGAGGTTGCAGTGAGCTGAGATCACACTACTGTACTTCACCATGGGTGACAGAGTGAGATCCTGTCTCAAAACAAACAAACAAAAAACAAAAATATTAAAATGGGTAGTCGTGTAGCTACTCCTGGATCAAGAATTGGAATATTTGAAAAACCTCTGAAGTCCTTTGTGTGTTCCTTGACACTCAACTTCATCCTGCTAACTACCAGCAACACGAGGGCCACAGCTTCTTGAAAACAAGATTTTCATAGTGAGCTCCTGAAAAGATGAAAAGATTATTTGAAAATCCAATTTCCATGTGCAGAAACAACATATAGACTTTGGAGGAAACATGATTGGCCCCTTGCTCATACAGCCTATAAGGGCTGCCTCTCACCTTCCTTGTCCTCATTTAGCTGTTCAGGGCTCAAGCAGGGGCCTGTCAGTCATCTCTTCATCCCTGTTCATATGTAGGTGACACCCACATCCCCAAATAGAGGGAAGAGATGAGAACGAACATTCGTGAAGGGCTCTTGTGTGTCCGGCCATCTTTCATGTTTGTTATTTCACTTATTTTTTTAGTAACAATCCCTAGAAATACTTGTCATTATTCTCATTTCACTGATGAGGAAACTGGCTCTCAGAGAGAATAAATGAATTATTTAATTGCACACCATCAGTAAAGAACAGAGCTGGGATTGGAGTTCAAGTTCGTTGGTTTGGGTTTCTTTTTTCTGACTTCAAAGTCCAGCACTTGAATCCTCTACCCCAGGATTTTGGGAGCATTGATTATATGTTATATCTGGAGCCCTTGTGCTATAGAGCAAATGTCAAAAAATTTTGGTTTCTTTTTGTTGGTACGAAGCTAGTGTGTTCTTAAACGACATTCTGGGGTCTGCATAGCGAGTATTAGGACCAAATTTTGAAGTTCCAAATTTCTTACCACTGGGAACCAGTCTTTCTTCTCATCACCAAGTAGACTCTCTCATTCAGATGTTCCATTATGTGCTGGGATATAAGAAGGCTTTGCATTTTTCCAGACAATTTACATGTGGTTTATTCATGTGATGCATGATGTTATTAAGGGTTGATGCTTTTTCTCCTTCAGAATATGCTTACTTTACTTGTTCCTCCATTCTCTGAAGGTACCTTTTCTGTGCTTGGCACTATATTAGGAGCTGAGGATACAAGATCTAAGCACAGCTGTCAATGCAGAACACAGAACATGGCCTGGTAAGTGTGTTAAGAGTGGGAATTTGTGGAGTACAGAGTAAGGCACCTAACCCTAGCTGGGATTTGGTGATGGTCCCAGATGGCTTACAGAAGAAAGTGTCCTGAGATGAGTTTTTAAGAATGAATAAGGATAGACACAAGTGAGGAGTTGGCACCGGTGAATGGTGGGTGGCAAAAAACTTCACATTAGGGAAGCTGCGTGTACAGGAATGAAGAATGAGACTGCGTGGTGTTCAATGAGCTGCAAATACTAATTTTATCTTGAAAGTTTTGAAGAGTAACTCAAAAGTATTTTTTAGTACGGAAATGACCCTACATTTTAGGGTAATTGTTTGTTTAAATATTGAGAGTGTTTCATCTAGTCCTTTGGTCAACTTGGCCCTTACGTGGATTGGATTTCACTCTAATTGTCACTATGGGATCTTGTGGCCTCTTATGTCTGACTGTTTAACCAGGGATGATTATGGCACTAGGATTTGTAGGTGTCTGCTTTTGGAGAACAAAAGGGAAGCAATTATGATTTCTTGTATCTCTGTATGTTGAAGCAATGCCAATTAAAAAAGTAACTTAGGCAGTTTTATTGCATTGATTTAGAATTGAATGACAATGTTGAGCAAAGGTGTCTGTGTGGCATGTAAATTGGGCAATGGTGTGCTCATGCTCCAACTGCGATACAAGCCTGGGATAGTTAGTCTCAGACATGCTTTCAGGTTGGCAGGTATGAGAGAGTGCAAACCCATATAAATATGTATGCCTTTAGCCTTGCATGCTGCGTTAGTTCTCATACAAATATAGAGAGAAACGCTACATTAGTTCTCATACAAACACGAAAAATCTCAGTTAACCTAAAATGTCTGCATTGTGGGATGTTCTGGTAAACAAATTACTATATTTAATTTTATTTATTTATATAATTTATTTTATTTTATTATGAGAAAGAGTCTTGCTCTTGTCACCCAGGCTGGAGTGCAGTCACGCGATCTTGGCTCACTGCACCCTCTGCCGCCTAGGTTCAAGTGATTCTCCTGCCTCAGCCTTCCAAGTAGCTGGGATTACAGGCACCCGTCACCATGCCTGGCTAATTTTTGTGCTTATAGTAGAGATGGGGTTTCACCGTGTTGGCAAGGCTGGTCTTGAACTCCAGACCTCAGGTGATCTGCCTGCGTTGGCCTCCCAAAGTGCTGGGATTACAGGCAGTGAGCTACCGCGCCCGACCTATATTTAACTATATTTAAATACAAGTTAAGCCTGAACTTTTGTTGTTTTTATTGACTGTGTTTCTGAAAGTTAGATGGTGAACCATAAGGTAACTAACTTTGACTCCAAAACTTAACCACCTCTTGTTCATTAAACAGACCAGAGACTAGACTGTAGACATTGATTGACTAGCACAGGTCATTTTAGTGGTTACAGATGATCCAAGAGATGGCCCTGGGTCCCTGTTGTCCTTAGGACACTGTCTGGAATTATCATTTTTTGGCAGCTTGTGAGGATGCTTGTTTGAGATCATTTAGCTTTGACTCTTAAAGTCAGAATGCAGAGAAGTAAGATCCTAGTAACTGAATAGTTTTGAACGACCTAGTTTTATGTGTGTAAGGAATTGAGGACTTGATCCTAGTTAAAAGCAAAGGAAGTTACCTTTGCATTGTAGCAGGACATGTGGGTAAGAAACAAGAAATAACTTCCTATGGTATATGGATTATGTGATAAATTCGTAAGGCTCTTTCAACTTTTGAAGTGACCTGTTTCAGCTGAACATTGTATCTCAATCACTATGCCTCTTTTCTCCTACATCTCTAATGGGAATGATAGTATCTGATGCTTATTTTAAGTTGGGAGGATCAATGAACACATGATAGAAAAGCCCTTTGCATGACTCAGAAGAAAGGTGCTATTAAATAAAAATGTGAAGTCGAGCTTTCTCAATGGAGATGGGTACACCAAGGGATGATTGGCTTTCCTTTCGGGCCTTTAAGAATTTTATTAACATGTAATTGAGAGACAAGGGAAAAACAGTGTAGCCTGGTTTGGGAGAGTTGGAGAAATCCTTGTGCCCTCATGTAGGGCAGGAGAAAGCTGAGCGTATGTTATTGGGCTGCACTTGGCAGGTGCAATTTTAAATCCTTCCAGATCACACATCGAAAACAAAGTGGTGGTAATTATTCCTAAGGATCCCAAAATGTTTTGCTTTGGAATGGGCATTAATACTAGGCAAAAAAGCGGGATGTTTGATGAAAGGCCCCATTTCCTTCTTATGCTTTTGTTCTTTTAAAGAGTATGTGATATGAGCTAATATTTATGATGCTGAAAAAGAATCGACCCAAGCTTATTCCTAAGGTGGGAGATGTTCAAGCCTATTGAACGGTGTTGGATTACAAGGTCATTTGAAAGGTCAGAAAAGGCAATAATTAGAACAGGCAGAAATTAAACTATAATGAACGGTAATCCTAAAGAAAATTAAAACACAGAAAACACTGCATTATTTATTTAGATTCAGTGGGAAGTTGCCAAGAAAGAGGCAGCTGGCTTTCTGCTTTTTGGAATGTTTGTACACTAGAGAAGGAGCTGTGCCTTGGATTTAAGGTCTCACTTAATTCTTGCTCTAAGGCCAGACCTAATTGTAAAAGGAAGTGGGGAGCAGACGTAGTTAACTATGTGATTCAGGACAGAAAAGACATGGGCCAGAGGGACAAGTAGACTGAATTTGGATTCTGTTTATACAGATTTCATAATCATTATCCACCATTTTTTAGGTTCTATTTGCAACAGCCTGTTGAGCATAAACAACTGATTTTAGAGGCAGACAAGACCTGAGTTCTAATGCCCACATCTTTTTTTATTGCCCCTTTAACCATAGGAAATAGAGTGATAAAGTGTTTCTGTTTCATTCACTTTATTATGTGTAAGTTTCCACATCTGTAAAATGAAAATGAAAATACTTGCAGGGTTTTTATGAGAATTACTTATTAGCTCTTACAATATGAGTGAAAGATTTGTCCTCATGCTTAGTAATTGATAGTTTTGTTATTATTATGCAATAAACTGAAAACGGAGGGAAGATTTGGGCATGGAAATGCTTTAATTAGTCACGTCATTTTGAATTTGTAGAAATAGCAGTAGTATTTCCAGTCTTCAAATTTATTGCCATTTGCAACAGTTTATTTTATTTTTATTTGGATTTTTTAGAAGGCACATTATTTTGATTACCAGCCCTTACAGTTTTAGGTATAATACCTTTATTAAATAGTGCTGCAATTTTTTTCTGGAAGCTAATGTCCGTTATGGAACTTTCATTGATAAGAGCAGAAGTTGGTCCTATAATGATTCTCATGTAGGTGAAAAAAATTCTTCTTAGGTTTTTAGTTCACAAATGAGCTATTTTGCAATTTAAACTCAGGACCCTATGATTTTTAATTTCCTAATGCTTCTTTACATCCTTACAAGCATCGTGATAAGCATCAAGACTATTTAAGATGGGATGGAGAAAACTCTGTATTTCTTCTGAAATTCTGTATTTTAATTTAAAGAGGTAACAATGTCTTAATTCTGCTTCCATTTCATTAAAAGGCACAGATTCCAGATTCAGTCTCTGATTGCCCAGCATCCTTACAAAGGAGGAGATACCTCAAAGTCCGTGTGATTTCCAGGTGGTGCAGATATTTTAAGGCTCACTACTGAGGGGGGCGTGTTTTTGGGGGTGTTCTCAGTTCTGTTGTCTGCATTCTTCCATGCAGTGCTTAGTGAATTCGATGAAGAGATGCTGATAATCATCTGCTGCCTTAGTAGACTAATTAGCTGATATTAGTATCACTTGTAGGCTCACAGTTGCCATTTGTCATGTTTAGCACAGTCTTGAGAAGATTCATAAATTCTGTTATTTTTTAATCCAGAAATGAATCTATTTTGTGATCTTTGTTATGGATACCCATGTTGTGTATTACACAAAATCTACATCTGAGAGGAGATAGTGGATGCTTCCTCGGGGTGACTTTTATAATACTTACCACATTGTGTCGAAGAACTGATTGCATTTCCTCTCTTTCCAACCAGCTAGACTGTGGTTCTTTGAGCTCAGGGAATGTGACCAGTCATATTTTTAACACCAGCACCAGACATGGTACCTGGCATGTATTGGCCTTCAGTAAGTGCTTTAACGAATAAATAAAATTGCATGACACTTTGCTTCACTATTGCACAGCATGACAGTTTATTTCCAGATTCATTTCCAATCACAACTCTTGACCTATCTTGGTGCACTCCTAGATCTCTCTTCCCATTTTGTTCCTGATAGAAATGTTGCTATGTCTTAAAGATTTGTCTGTTAATGAAATAGTAGGTGCATTTTATGTGCTGTGGTTGCACCTTATATGAGTCAGGAAGTTAAATGCTGAAATAAACTACCTTCAGATCTGAGTACAAAAGAGTTTTATTGTACTCTCACGTTACAGACCAACACAGCTTGGTAGTACAGAGGGGGCTTAAAAGAACTCTGTTCCACGTGGTCATTCAGGGATCCAGGCTGCTTCTGTCTAGCACCTCTGGTATCCAGTGGGGCCATGGCATTCTCTACTGGATGAGCTGCATCTGGTGTGCAGTCAGGCAAAGAGCGGGCCCATCATGGATAGCAAGGGTTTCAGGTTCAGTCTAGAAGTCTTGCATGTCACGTCCATCCATATTCCACAGGCTAGAATTCAGTTTTGCGGACTCACTTCACTGTGGAAGGCTCAAAATGTGAAGTGGTGTGCCAAGGAGAATGACTAAGAAGTGTGCGTTAGTGCACAATAGTAAGTCCCTGCTGTACGCTCTTTGATCAAAAAGTATATACTTTGAGACTAGACAGAAATAGTCCCAAACACTTTATATATCCCTTCAGCTCCTGAGATGCTTGTCATATTCTCATGAGAGCCGAATTTGAGTTTCAAGGAGACCTATGCACTCTCCATAGTAGAAGGAATACTTTGGGCTCAGAACCCATCTTCTTTCCCCTTTGTTTTGACCATAGACCTGTCTCTGAAGTCTTGCTCAGTCACAGGTGAGACTAAAGTCCAGTCTGAAGCAGGGAGCGAGAACTTGCAATCATTTCATAAATCAGGCACCAAAAACTTAAGTGTAAAATGGGACCTTGTTTTTTTTTTTTTTCAACGTTAATGAAAACATATTTTAAAATCAACCTGTACTTTTACAAAAAATACAAAAGTAAAGATAGTGAAACTGATAGTGTACCCAGCTGGCCATATGCTGAACTGAGAAACTCTGAATAATTGGTGATGAGGAAATGGCTTCTTAAACACTCATGTCCCCAAGATAAGAACTGTCCCCACTTGAGAACCAGAACTGAGTGGAGCACACCTGCCAATGTTGTTTGTGTTGTATCTGAATTCACCAAACCGTGAGGCTTTATTGAATTTTCTTATGTAACTTTCTTTTTTTTTTTGGAAAAAAAGTATTTTCTTCCTCTGTCACCCACTCTGGATGCAGTGCAATGGCGTGATCTTGGCTCACTGCAACCTCTGCCTCCCAGGTTCAAGTGATTCTTCTGCCTCAGCCTCCTGAGTAGCTGGGATTACAGGCATGTGCCACCACATCCGGCTAATTTTTGTATTTTTAGTAGAAATGGGGTCTAGCCATGTTGGCCAGGCTGGTCTTGATCCACCCACCTTGTCCTCCCAAAGTGCTGGGATTATAGGTATGAGCCACCGTGCCCAGCCTTCTTCTGTAACTTTTTAAGGTTTATATTTACCTGCCACTCCTGAGAGTGAGTCAGTCATATAGTCTAGCAGTGTACAGGTAGGTTTTGAGGCTATTTTGTGAAAATTACTTTGGAGTCATCTTTGTTGTGAAAAAACTAGTTCTTGAGGCCATCTGATGGCTTAAAAAATGGACACTTTCTTTCAGGGTCACAGGTGACAATTTATAAATTTACTATAAAAAAGGGCTTAATTAGTTTTTGGGTCAGAAGGGACTGGTGCAAATGGCGAACCATAAATACTCTAAAGGCTGCAAATCATTTCTGAGGATCCCCAGTTCATGCCCACAGAATGGCAAACACATTGAGAGAATCTCGGTTCTTCTAATGGATTGTACCGTTTTTTTGGTCGTGCAAACTTGTGTGTGTATTTTCTGAAGTGTTAATGCAGTTAGTATCTAATGTACTTAATTTATGCAATTGGATATTTCATAACTGGGTTTTCTGCATGCAAGCATTTGTACACATTAATATTTATGCAAGTATTCAAATCAATGCAAGGGCATCTGTCTGAATCTGTGATGAAAATATGCATATGCATGAACATTTGTACCAGGGGATAAGTCCCCAAAGTTAGGGATTGCTGAGGTTACAGTTTTCAACTTTTGTCCTTTTGGCAAAATTTTCTTGACTAGGAAAGGCATATGAAGAAATAGCACAACCGTTAATATTGACAAATAAAATGGTTTTATGTAAATACACTTAATAGCAAGTCTATTGAAATTCCTTTAATCAGTGATATGATTTTTAGAAAATGCTATTTTAGAATGTGTAGCCGTTTTCAGCAAGAACACTTATTCTTTTTTTAAATTTTTTTAAAAAATTTTACTTTAAGTTCTGGGATACATGTGCAGAATATGCAGGTTTGTCACATAGGTATACGTGTGCCATAGTGGTTTGCTGCACCTATCAACCCATCATCTAGGTTTTAAGCCCTGCATGCCTTAGGTGTTTGTCCTAATGCTCTCCCTCCCCTTTCCCCCCCACCCCTCAGCAGACCCCAGTGTGTGATGCTCCCCTCCTTGTGTCCATGTGTTCTCATTGTTTAACTCCCACTTGTAAGTGAGAACATGCGGCGTTTGGTTTTCTGTTCCTGTGTTAGTTTGCTGAGAATGATGGCTTCCAGCTTCATCCATGTCCCTGCAAAGGACATGAACTCATTCTTTTTTAAGGGTGCATAGTATTCCATGGTGTATATGAGGGGCACTTACTCTTATATATGAGTACAGGAGACAGGTACGATATGGTGGTTTGGACTAAGCTGGTGGCCATTGGAATGGAGAAAAGAAGATGAATTTAAGTTTTGCTTTGGAGATAGATCCAATAAAACATGCTGAAGAATGCAATGTTTGTAATGAGGGAGTGGAGGAAACAAGAACGTCTCCTAGATTATTGTTTCTAGTAAATGGATGAGTGGTGTGGCCAGTTAGCTTAGGTGAGGAAGACCAGGGGAGGAATACGTGAAATAATATGCTGTTAGTAGTTAAATAATTTGTGCAAGAAATGTTTGATTTCTTTATTATTTCTTTACTTACTTTGGCTTGAATTTGACCTATGGAAATAAATAGGCTTGGTTAGTGTGGGACTTTCTTTACCTCCTTCCAGTTGCACATAAGAATGTAAAGGATGATAGAATATGGGGCTGGGGTGGGGAGGAAGGGTTTTGATTTCAAGTTCTTGGTGGTCACTGTTGAGACCCTCGTCCATGTCATGTCAGGTGGCTGTAACTTCTGCGCCCTGCGTGGACTGGAGACTCTTTCCCAGGTTGGAAACTCTAGTGTCTGGGATTAACCGCCCCAGGCAGGCCAAGGAGCCTGTCCCAGGAGGCCTGGACTTTTTCCAGGCCACAGTCATGGCACAAAAGGGCTGGCAGTCCTCATTCCTTGATGATCTACTGACTCTCATCCCATATCTTTGTTAGTTTAGAGGAACATTTCTCTTTGATCTCTTATATTTTTCAATTCTGATTTGTCTATTTATTAGTTTCAAATGGCAAAGTGTTTCTCTTAATTTATAAACTTATTTATATACTGGTAAAGTTCCAGTCTTCTATGTTAACAGTTCATGGCAGGCCAAGAATAAACAGAGTTGATTCTGAAACATCAGTTTTGCAGTTTAAAGATGTGTTAAATATTTTTTTTTAAAAAAAACTCATTGCAGAAGAATTTAATATCTACCAGCTGTTTAGAAGGATTGAGAATTATGGTGTGTCTTTGTCATACTTTGATAACATCTTCCCAGTGAAATTTTGGCTAGTTTATTTTGAGCTGAAATGCTAGAGAGTTTATTATTTTTGTTATGGGAAAGGAAATGTGGAGAAAATTATGAATGACTGAGGTGTGAATCTGAAAGGACTGACTTGCTCGGAGTTGTAGTGTATTTTCTGAAAGCCCAAACAGTATTGATTTTCCATGATTGACTGGGATAAAGGTACAGGCGTTTGTTTCTATGTTTTGTATGTTTAGGGTAAGGCTGTGACTGTCCATGCAACAGACGTCAATCAGTTAGATGTTCCTGATTGCAAATGGACATACAGTATTGCCTGCTTTGAATGTTTTCCGGTTAGCGTCATTCTAGGCAAACCTTGCGGTGTGGGATTTGGGTCCTGGATCTCCATGCTCCTGTGTATTCGGAGGGGCTTAGAATCATTTGTGAGGAAGATTTTGTCTCTCCTGTTGGCATTTTATGTGGTTCATGTCTAAGCAGAAGCCATCTATTTAGGCTCAAGGCAGAAGGGGTAGCAAGTAGGAAAGTTCTGCAGTAAAAAGGCGCATGGAGCATGGTGTGTCATAAGTATGGAGAGAAGGCTGAACTGAGCAAAAGGGGAAGTGGTGTAGGATTTAGTAGGAGAGACTAGGCAGGGCCATGGTAGAGCTGGGATTTTACTGTCACTGTCGTGAATGTTTTGAAGTAGAGGTATGATACAATTTAATTTGCATTTTCAAAAAGACTGCTTTGGCTGATGTCTGGGAAAAATGGGTTTTATGGTGCAAGAATGTACACAGAGAAAGAGTACAGGAGACATGTGAGATGTGATTTGGACTAAGCTGGTAGTCATAGAAATGGAGAAAAGAAGATGAATTTAAGTTTTGCTTTGGAGATACATCCAATAAAACATGTTGAAAGATGAAATGTTTGTAACGAGGGAGTAGGGAAAACAAGAACGTCTCCTAGAATTTTGTTTCTAGTAAATGAGTGAGTGGAATGGCCAGTTAGCTTCGATGAGGAAGACTAGGGAAGGGATAAATGAAAGGTAGACCCACTTTGGTTGGATGTGGACATCTATATGGAGGTGGCCATTAAGCTGTTCTCTCTATTAGTGTGAAACTCAGGAGAGAAGGCAGAGAAGAGGCATAAGTGTGAGAGTCATCAGTACCTAGATGGCATTTACCACCCTGGAATGAGATGAGATCACCTAGCAAGAGAGTTTAGACAGAAATGAGAAGTGGCCCAGTAACAATCCTGAAGCTCTCTAACCTTAATTTTATTTATTTATTTATATTTTTTATAGATTTAGAAGGTACAGGTGGAGTTTTGTTAAATACATATATTGCACAGTGGTGAAGTCTGGGCTTTTAGTGTGACTGTCACCCCAATAGTATACACTGTGCTCATTTGGTAATTTCTCATCTGTCATCCCCTCCCACCCTCTCCCCTTTCCAAGTCTCCAGTGTCTGTTATTCCACTCTGTATGTCCACGTGTACACATTATTTAGCTCCCACTTATAAATGAGAACACGTGATATTTGACTTCCTGAGTTATTTCACTTGACGATAATCGCCTCCAGTTCCATCCACATTGCTGAAGAGATATGATTTTATTCTTTTTATGGCCGAGTAGTGTTCAACGGTGTGTGTGTATGTGTATACATAGATGCAAGGGCATCTGTCTGAATCTGTGATGAAAATATGCATATACATGAACATTTGTACCGGGGGTAAGTCCTCAAAGTTAGGGATTGCTGAGATTACAATTTTCAACTTTTGTCCTTTTGATAAAATTTTCTTGACTAGGAAAAGCAGGTGGAGAAATAGCACAGCCATTAATATTGACAAATAAAATGGTTTTATTTAAATATACCTAATAGTTGTGAATAATAAGTCTATTGAAGTTCCTTTAATCAGTGATAGGAATATATATGTATTTATATCTCTCACATTTTCTTTATCCTATCATCTGTTGATGGACACTTAGGTCGATTCTATATTTTTGCTATTGCGAATAGTGTTGTGATAAGCATACTAGTGCAGATATCTTTTTGATATGCTGATTTCTTTTCCTTTGGGTAGATACCCAGTAGTGCGATTGCTGGATCAAAATGGTAGATAGGGAGGTTTCTCAAAGATCTCCAACCTTTAGAGGACTGGTGGAAGAGGAGGAACAAGCAAAGGTGGGTCTACTGAGATGAGAGAGAATAAAGGTGAATGTGGAAACAGAAGCTAAGAGAGGAGGGGACGAATTGGAAATAGTGAATAGAGATAATAGTTTAAGAAGTTTTGCTGTGAAGGGCAAAGAGAAATGGCACCGAGGATGGAGGTAATCTAAGATCAAAAGATTTTTGTTGTGTTTTTCATCTTTGTTTTTAAATATGGGAGCTACGAAAGCATGTTTGAATTAACATTGATGGAATTGATCTGGTAGAGTAGGAGAAACTGGTGATACGAGAGAGGGATTATAGCAGGAGCAAAGTTCTAGAGAAGGGTGGGAAGAAGGGGATAGAATTCAAAGCACAAGTATAGTGTTGGCCTTCATTAGGATCCAGGAATATTTCCTTCCCTTGGATCAGAAGGGAAAGCAGAAAAATGTGTCTACAGTTACGGTCAGGGGAAGGTGAGACGCCCACAATGGATTGCTTCTACTTTCTGTATTCTCTGTGGGCTCTGCCTGCTCTTTTTTCTCCTTCTCTCTCCAGTCCTTTTTCTCAGTGCTTAAGATTTGTTTCCGCACATCTCCAGTCTGAATTCAGATATCTATGCCTGATCTTGTGGTGTCTGCAAGTGATGACATAGCCTGACCCAGAGTAATATTTTTTACCTTAGCACTCAGCAGTTCAGCATGGTAGACACTGGCCACATGTGACTACTGCCTACTTGAAAGGTGGCTGGTGTAACTGAGAAATTGAACACTTAATTTTACTTAATTTAAATGTAAACACTGATACGCAATTGAGTTACTGGAAACATTTTACTATGTTTGGGACAACTTAGACATGTGAATCTACTTTTTCAACTCTACCAAGTGTTTCAGAGGATGTTTAGCATCTGGATTGAGATATGCTGTAAGTGTAAATTGTACAGTGATTTTGAAGACTTATCTAAAAAATATGTAAACTATTCCATTAATAATTTTATATCAATAACATGTTGAAATGACAGTTTGGATCTGCTGAGTTAAAAATATATCATTAAGTTCATTTCACTAGACTAAAAAGGAACATTTTAAAAGTACCTACTAGCAAAGTTAAATATAGTGTGTGGCTCACATTGTATCTCTGTTGGGTGATGCTATCTTACAGGATGAAAGCTTCATATTTTGTGTGTATACTTGGTCATGCCTATCTAGGAGTAAGTCATATCTCACCAGGAGAAGCAGAAACAGTTTAGGACGTACAGCCTCAGAGAGTTTATTCTTCTTGCCTAAGGTCTCAGGGCTGCAAAACTGGGATTTGAACCCTGGCTGTCTGGCTGCCACAGGCTGTGCTCTGGACTGTATACCACACATAAGTCATTCTGTGAAGTCTTGCACTTGAGTTATTCCATGTTTACACTGGCAAAGGATATTTACATGAACACTTAAAAGATAGGTTTTGGTTTTTAACTCGTAGTTGAAGTTGTGACTCTTAGAGTATGGTTTTAATGTACTGTTACTGACTTTGTTTTGATCAAATTGAGGATACACAGCTTATAGTTTGGGCTCTCCTTGTCCTTGAGCTCATAGACGAACAGTGAACTCTTTGATGTGTCTTATTTACTATCAGTGATGACCACCATTTGCTCTGTGGAGTAGATCTACAAGAACCAAGCTGCTTCCATATTTGATGACATTCTTTTTCTTTCTTAAAATTGTTAAGATTTCATGAAGAGTCTTTGTGAAGGAAAGATCTGTTTATTTTAATAGGAATACTTTAAAGTTAATATAAATTTTAAAGGGTTGAAGTTCATAGTCAACCATGATGTTCTGTGGGCATCTAGGGGTCAGCACATCCCAAACTTGAACTCATGGTCCATTCCTTTTATTCTTCTTCATTCGCCCATCTTATTTAATGTTATCACTAGACACACAGTGGCCAGGGTAGACACTTCAGTCATCCTCTGCCCCTGAGCTTCTGCCACTCCACATGCAGTCGCATTGAAACTCCTCTCCAACTATCTCCAGTCCCTCTCATCCTTTTTTTCCACCACCACCACTGCCTAGTTCAGACCTTCTCCATTCAGTTGTGATTGTTCAGTGCTTTTTCCTCCCCTCTCATCTGTGATCTCTTAGGAGAGGGGCCTTTGTCTCTTTCATCTATGCATTTTTAGGTCTTAGCTGAGAGCTTGTGCTTAGTTGATGGGAATATTCATAGGTTGTGTTTCTCTTTTATTCAGAAATTGAAACTGATCTGTGTTTACTCTGCGTTTGCGTTATTTTCTCCTGAATACTGTTAGCAAAGCTTATTCAGCATCACTCTTCAGCTGGATGTGCCACTGGCAGTAATGCTGCTGGCCATTGCTGAATGCAAGATCACACACTCTCCCCCTGTACCCACTCAGCTCACATGAATCCAGCTAAAATCCCTCCCTGGCTACTGCAACTAATGAGGGACAGATTTCTTTCTTGGAGCATAAGTCCTATAGTAATATGCCCCTGAGGAATAGAATGTGATAGAAATCCTTGGAATACGATATCTCATACTTGATAACCTTGGGACAAACTGTGGATAATTTTCATGTAGGTATAGGCATCTGGCACATGGTTTATGAGCCAAAATGCATGAAAAAAGGAAAAATAAGATCATAAAAAATCAGAATTTCACATAATAAAATCACAAGTTTGTTTAAGCCCTCTTAGAAAAATTAGTCAAGTTTTATAAAGGATTGCAAAAGAATCCTACGAGTATAAATCATGCTCAGAGCTCTGTGGTACCACGTTACTTCAGCGTTTACTTTGGGTCTGTCTCCAAACAGGATATCATTTCAGAAATGAATCTGCAGCAATCCTGTCCCTGGTGAAAGGGAACCAGTTCTTTCTGTGTGTAACGTAGCAAAAGATGCCAGTAGTGACTCAGGCCATTTTTTTGTGTGCATCTGATGAAGAGATATTGGTATTTTTATATGGCCTATAAGATTTCATAAGAGGCATAATGGAGAGTATAGTTAACAAAACATTCTTTTCTACTCTTTCTCAATTTACTGGTGGCAAGCTTGGAACGGTGGGTCCATATGTTACGGACACCTGTTTACGAATGGCCCGCACCTATAGACAGCTGGCCTACTCTTTCCAGGACCCCTACTGAATAAGAGTATTGTGAAAAATCTCAGAGCTTTCGAAGAATAATTTGACTTTTAGCTAGAGGAAACAAAAAAACTGCCCAAATGTCATTAATTAGAGAAAGCTCTATGTCTAGATTTTCTGATATGAGACAATAGCCAGTATGGCTGACCTCAACCCTAAATTGTGTGCTCTTGATAGCTTATTTACTGCCTTTTTTTTTTTTTTAATTGTTGTTCTCTCTGGAATTCCAATAATGAGTTCAACTTAGTTAACGAACATCTCCTTTCTAAATGTGTGGCAGCAATTCATATAATAATTAGTGTGAAATCAGATTGCTTTCTTTCAGAATAAGGTGAGTCAGGCCAGCCACTCTGAAAGAAGGTGAGTGTATTTATTGGTGTGAGGAAGTCCATGCTTTTGGAGGGTGGACCCTTTGGGAAAAAGGATAGAGTAGAACCAGTCAAGAGAGGGAAGGTGAAGGGTTCAGGGAAGTTCTACAAGGAGGATGGAGGGAGGGATACTAGGTCATAAGAGGGGAAAGATGAACTTTTGATGTTTCAGAATATTTCTAGGAGCCATCCTAATGTTGATACAAATGGTACATCCATACCATGGAATATTCCACAGCCATTAAAGAAATAAAGTAGATTTATGAGTAAAAAGAAAGTGCAGAACAGATTGCATTGTATATTTCCGTTTCTGCATACAATTTGAAAGATGATACATGCATATATGCGTGTGTGTGTTTGAGTATGTGCAGAGAGTATTTCTGGAAGAAATGTAATAAACAGTGGCTTTGTCTCTACGAAAGGAGCATGGAGGATCTGGGTCTGAGGTATTATTTTATTTCCGGGGATACACTTCACATTTTTATATACTTACTTTTAATTTTTTAAAATATGCTAGTTAGTTTTCTAGAATTACTCTTACCTCTAAGAGAGGCGGGGTAGAGCAGGGGGTTGGGGGTCTGCAGAGGGAGGAGAGGAGACAGGGAAGGGACAGATCATCTCTTTGTCCTTCGTTCTTCCAAGTTACAAAGCTCAGGGACCATGTACCCCACGACTCCTGCAGTTTTATAGCTCCAGCTGGATTATGGTTAACTAAGCTTTTCTGGGCTGACCTGGAACTGAACGACCATATGTAATCTCTTTCTATGGGAGAAACTCTGCAGTGTTCCAGAGAGCACACTAAACCAAACTGCCTCCAGCCGTTTTCTCTCCCTTTTATGCCTATCACTTTCCTTACCTTCCCTCATCTTATTTTTTTTTAAAAAAATAACTTCAGATTTATTCCAGGAGGCCCTATTCATCCACATTCTCACTCATTTCATCAGAAATGACTAGAACCCTATATGTAGTTATGTGTTTGGTGCTAAGCTACCTGCTGGGTTTTTAGTTTGTTTGTTTGTTTTGACACGATATTTTCTGTATTGCAATTTCTATTCCGAGGAGCTTATTTTGGTGCACAAAGTGCAAAACAAAGGAAAGTTGTTGCCTTTTTTTTTTTTCCTTCTGCCTGGTCAAGAGCTATAGGCATTTGATACACATCTGTCAAATTGGTAACTTAAGGTGTGGATATAAAGCAGACAGGTACTGTAAGTTGTCACAGGTGAAACTTTCGTGGTCTCAGAAGACACAGGGATTCTCAATCTTGGCATTATTGATATATTGGGCTGTCTGTTGTACAAGTTTGGAAGCATCCCTGGCCCCTACCCATGAAATGCCAATAAGAACCCCTAATCGTGAGAATTAAAAAGTCTCTAAATATTGCTCAATGTCCCCTGGGAGCAAAATCTCCCTACCTGACAATCATCAATTTAGAGTGATTTTGGATTTGCTATTCATTCTCCAAGAATTGCTGTATATCGAGAGGAAACTCTTCAAATCCTGGAGACCTAGAGGTGGGGCCCAGTAAAGCTCCTGAAAGCTTACATAGTGTCTTTGTGCAGAACTAGAAGACACCCAGATGAATTAGAAAAGGGCTAGATAGGAAGTGTAGGCTGGGTTTCATCCTCCAGCTCTCCCCTTCTTTTATTCCTACTGGGTTCGTAGATATGAGGAGCTCTAAGTCAAGGGTCTGCCTTGTGTTGACAGAGAACAGGTTCTTGGAGCCAGTGTACTCATGCAAAGGGATGAAGTGCAGACTCAACAGCTTCAACATTCAATCAGCTGTGCTGTGGTCACTTCCAAATAGCATGTCAAGAAACCTTTTTTTTTTCTTTCTTTCTCTTTTTTTTTTT
>NW_012119932.1:5763760-5771457 GCF_000951035.1 Colobus angolensis palliatus
ATAAATATTCTCAAAAGTGGAACTTTCCCCCCCACATGTCAATACACTACAGGACTCATATATTCTTTTTCAGATATTCATAATGTGTCACTCTAGTGGTAAAGTATAAAATAGCCTATTGCCTTGAGAAACTTCAGCTGGGCACACATTTTATACCGAAGCCAGGTTAGAAGCTTTTAATCGAGAGAATATTTGACAGTTAAATCAAGTCAGGCATGGTGGCTCACACTTGTAATCCCAGCATTTTGAGAGGCTGAGGCAGGTGGATCATAGGAATTCAAGACCAGCCTGGCCAACATGGTGAAACCCTGTCTCTACTAAAATTACAACAACAACAACAACAACATAAAAAAGCCAGGTGGTAGTGGTGATGCCTGTAATCCCAGCTACTCAGGAGGCTGAGGTCGGTGAGTCTCTTGAGCCTGGGAGGTGGAGGTTGCAGTGAGCCAAGATCGTGTCACTGCACCTGCACTCCAGTCTGGGTGACAGAGTGAGACCCTTTCCCAAAAAAACAAAAGAAAACAAAAAGTTAAGTCATTTTCTTCTTCTTCAGAGCTATCCAAGAAATATTTCGTAATAGAACTCTAGCTTTTTTTTTTTTTTTTTTTTTTTTTTTTTTTTTTTTGAGACAGAGTCTTGCTCAGTCTCCTAGGCTGGAGTGCAGTGGTATGTTTTTGGCTCACTGCAACCTCCACCTCCCAGGTTCAAGTGATTCTCCTGCCTCAGCCTCCTGAGTAGCTGGGACATGCCACTATGCTAGGCTAATTTTTTTGTATTTTTAGTAGAGATGGGATTTCGCTGTGTTAGTCAGGATGGTCTTGATCTCCTGACCTCGTGATCTGCCCACCTCGGCCTCCCAAAGTACTGGGATTACAGGCGTGAGCCACTGCACCTGGCCAGAAGACATTTCTTATTAATATGAATAAGTGGCCAGGTGTGGTGTTTCATGCCTATGATCCCAGCACTTGGAAGGCCGAGGCAGGAAGATTGCTGGAGCCCAGGGGTTTGAGACCAGCTTGGGCAACACGGCAAAACCTCATCTCTACACGAAATACAAAAATGATCTGGGTGTGGTGGTGCATGGCTGTGGTCCCAGCTACTTGGAGGCTGAGGCTAGAGGATCGATTGAGTTGGGAGATTAAAGCTGCAGTGAGCCGTGATGGCACTGCACTTCAGCCTGGGTAGACAGAGCGAGACCCTGTCTCAAAAAAAAAAAAAAAAAAAAGGAACAAGAGAGAGATTGTATTTCTACAAATGAATTCATTTAACAAATATTTGCATTCATTTAACAAACATTCTACCATGTACTGAAAGGAGAATTGCTTCCCTGTACTCCCCTCTGCCTTGTATCTGCCTGAAGTCGTTGGTTTCTGTGTGTTTCGTATTATCATTTCATTTTACATTTTTCAGAATCCATCTAGCACAAAGTCTTCTCTTCCCTTTCCCTTTAAATGACTTGGTTTCTGAAGGACCAATTATAATTAAAAGAAAGGGGAGCAATGAAAGGGATGGCTCGAGTGCTCAGAATGTTCCTTAGCTGTGTGTCAGGCTGGGCGAGTGCACACCCATGCTGGGCTGCATTCTGGAGGCCCTCCTTGACTCTGCCTATATTTATAAGTTATCCTACATTGCATTAGCACGTCAGCTGCCAAGGCAGTTTGTAGAATCTCCTTCCCTGGAGGTCTTCAGAAATAGAACAAAATGCCCATCTGTCCATAATGGCTTTGATGCAATCCTGCTGATTAGAAGGAATAGACTAGATTTTTCTGTCAAGGTTGGTTTCAGTCTTGAGTGCTCTTAAATGGATGAGTTTGCTTTTCGGTGTAGGAGGGAGGGATGTAAAGTGACACTCTATGAATTTATTGGAGTATCACTGTACACATCCTGGATAAATGGAGAATAAAACATATCGTTCTCATGCTTTTAATGTTTCTGAAGCACTTAGTGCATTCAGAGCCTCACAACAGCCATGGGTGGGGGGGTGGAGGGAGGGCCTATTTTGGGGTCCTATGACACAGAGAGGAGTCAGCGAGGCACAGATTCGTCTAATTCTCAGCCAGAGTCGAAGCCTGGCTGATGCAGAGCCGAGTCGCCGTTCCAGGCTGCCTGCTCTCCAGCACATGCACGTTTCTCTTGACCCTGTTGCTTCTTTGCGTTTGTGGTTTTTGCTCTGTCATACAGTGTCCAGATATTTGATTTGGAGCCATAAAATTTCAGAGCCAAAACAATTTTAGGAACCTACGTAGGAGACCATTACTTGCTCTATTTTCCTTTCCAAAAAAGTGCATTTTCACTTAAAATTGTAGTGAGGTTTATTACCAACCTTACACAGACAGGTGATTTGTTCACACATATTTATATATGTACTTATTTGTGTATGTGTATGTTTGTCTATATATGAATGTGAGTGTATGGATGTGGAAATAGCTCTGTGTGTGGGGGTGTGCGTGTGCGTGTTGGTGTATGTGTGTTCGTGTACGTTGTGTGTGTGTATGGATATGTGTGTGTGCATGTGTTGTGTGTGTGTTGTCACTTATTAGGGTGCAGCAGGAAACAAAGTAAGCCCACTTATTGGCAAATAAAGAGAGTTTGCAGAGCTGTGGACATGGTTAGGGGAACAAGCAAGGGATAGTGAGGTGCCCAGAGATTCAGGAAGTCATGACCACCCTCTGGGCTGAAGCCCAGGGAGAACTGGAATTGTGGGAGGGGGTGCTGCCAGAGGGAGACTTAGTTGTGAGGATGAGGCTATTGGCAGAGAAAGAACTCCAAAGCAGGGAGAGTGTAGGGAAGAAATACCCTACCTCCCTCTTGCCCTGTCGTCTGATCTCTTGTTCCTGCCTCCTTTGGCCAAACTCAGTTAGAAGGGAACCTGCAAGGAAGCCCAAGAGAGGCAGTGCTCAGGTTCAGGTGTCTCCTCCTGGGACATGGAACAAGGTAGGGGAGGAAGAATGGAGCTGGGCTGGAGGCAAGTGGAGAACACTCAGGCAGGTGCATGTGTGTGTGAATTTGTCCTTATTTTTTGAATTTCACCTTAGAGCTGAAAAATTTGGCATGGATCAGCACTACTCTGTGTTGGCTTCCCAGTTTAAATAAAATATCAACGTTTGTTTCCTGAGTTAGGAAAAGACATAACTTCACTTTCTGTTCATGAACATAGATAGGAAATAGTCTTTCTACTCTTGATTCCCCGTTCCCACTGTCATTACTCCAGACGTTTTCATTTTCAGTGGACAGAGCTGGTAAACGCGTATTTCTTTGAAAGACAAAAAAGAGCATTTTCAAAATATGAATAGCAACCTGGCTAGAAATAAATGGACCTAATTGTACATCAAATTTAGATTTATAAAATGTGTGTGTATAATTAGTTCCATTTATTTCAGCTTGATTTTGAATGGTAGAGTTTGCTTTGTTTTGTATTCTTGAGTTATTTATATATTTTTTAATTGTATAAAAGTTTCCATGATTTTCCAAAATGATACATATTAACAGAGCTCTCACTTTTATCCCCATTTCTTCCTTCCTATTCTGACCTTTTCTTGGTAAATATTTTTTTCTTCTTTGTATTAGTTTTTGTTTGTCCTTCCTTTATTTCTTTTGAATATAGAAGTAGATGTGTTCATATAGCGTATATTCTTTCCTCTCTTAACCAAATAGTCATGTACAGTACACACTCTTTTGTACTTTGCTTTTTTTCCCTCTATTGCTATATCCTGGAGATGACTCCTTAGTGGTATGCAGAAATCTGCCTTATACCTTTTGACAGCTCCAGTGTGTGGCTGGACTGCAATTTCTTTAACTAGTCCCTTGTTGATGGGCATTTGGGTTATTTCCAGTCTTTTGCTATTGCTAGTATTGTAATGAATAGTCTTGTGTATTTATCATCTCATATTTTTTACCAGTACCCCTGAGGGTTGGTTGTTATAAGAGTGACTGATGGGTTAAGAAGTAAATGCATATGTCATTTTGCTAGATATTGCCAAATTATCCTCCACTGGGGTTGAACCATTTATGTTTCCAACAGTAATATATGACAGGGTCTGTTTTTCCACAGTCCAGCAGAATACGTTGTTAAACTTTGGAGTTTTTGCTAATTTGAAAGGTACAAAATGTCATGTTGTTTTAATTCGTATTTCTCTTATCACCAGTAAGAAGCTTGGGCATCCTCTCTTACACTAAGGACCATTTATATCTTTTTTCTGTGAACTTTTCATCTTTTGTCCATATTGGGTTGTTGATTTTTTCTCAATTTTTAGACAATTCTTTTATATTAGGACTCTTAGCCCTTCATGATGCAATTTCCCCCCACTACCTTGCTTTTGCTTGCAGTGATGGTTTTCTTTTTCTCTGAACATTTTAGATTATTATTCATTTTTATGTTCATGTAGTCAAACTTATTTTTATATCGTTGTTATTTTTCCCATAGGTTCCGGATTTTGAGTTAGGAGTGGTTTCCCACTCCCAGGTTGTAAAGCAATTCCCCTGTGTTTTGTTCCATGGTTTCATATTCTGCATTTGGATCTTATTTGGAATTTATCTTGGTGTGAGGCAGGAATAATGGATCCAGTAATATGCATTTCCCATGTTGTTCTGAGATTATTTATTAAAGGGTTGTCCTTTTCTCCCTTTCCTTGGATGCCCTTTATCCCGTGGACATGGGTGTATCTCTGGACTGTTTATCTCATTCTATCGGTTAATGCTTCAGGAGCACACAGCTCTAATAATGGAGGCTTTCTTTATAAAATGGATTAAAAGTACTTTAAAAGTCACCATGGCATGATTCCCATGATTATAGAAACATGAAACTTGAAATGGTAGCATTTTTAGAGATACCCTATGAATGGGCTACCCTTATTCTTCCAATGTGCACAGAGGGGCAGTGGGGCTTAGAGAGGTTGTACAAACCTATCCAATGTAACCCAGTTAGTCAGCAGTGGGACAGGAACCTATGTCTTCAACCAATACATTGCATAATATTCTAAAAAGTACATAATTTTCTCAGAAAGCATGAGAGACTAATCTCCCAGCAAAGACTTAACCACAGCTCAGATGCATTCTCTTGCTACAAAATGTTTTTTTTTTAGTTTTGAATTTTTAGGATAATACATAATTTAGCTTATTTTTAATTATAACAACATTGCATCTTAAGACATTTGGAAGCTTTTTGAAATGAGCAATAGTAATACCAAAGGAAAAAATATTCCAGAATTCTACTACTGACCTCCAGAATTGTGTTACTTGGATTAATTCCTTCCAGAATTTTCCTATGCATAATCATTCACTTTATTATGATCATGTTAATTGGGAACAATTTTGAGAGAATGACAGTAATATTATGCATTTATTATGTACTTAAGTATACTGCTCTAAGTATATTATCCTATTTAATTATCACAAAACTCATCTGAAGATGCAATCTTTATTAATCACTGTTACTGGTGAGTAATGATTGGCTCTGAGAAATTAAATAACTTTCCCAACCTCACAGACTTGGTGAACAGTGGAGCTTGGATTCTTTTTTTGGAGACAGAGCCTTGCTCTGTTACCCAGGCTGGAGTGCAGTGGCTCAATGTCAGCTCACTGCAATCTCTGCCTCCTGGGTTCAAGCGATTCTCCTGCCTCAGCCTCCTGAGTAGCTGGGATTACAGACACCTGTCACCATGTCCAGCTAATTTTTGTATTTTTAGTAGAAATGGGGTTTCACCATGTTGGCCAGGCTGGTCTTTAACTCCTGACCTCAAGTGATCTGCCCGCCTTGGCCTCCCAAAGTGCTGGGATTACATGTGTGGGTCACCACACTCGTCCTGGAGCTTGGATTCTAACTCCTGTGTGTTTTCTCCACCAACTGTATTTCAGCCGCTATTTTCATTGTGTCATGCATATGTCATTTTGGATCCTGTTATTTTATTAGTATTTTACCAGAAATGTTCATCCTCATTTTCTCAATGATCATAGTAAATTTTATTTGTATTATCATCTTTCTTTTAACACAATTAAATGACCTAAACCAGATTTTAATAAGAGGAACTTAAGGATATTTTTTCTTCAGTTAGTATAGAATATTGGCTTCTCAAAGAAATATCTTGAAAGTGAAATATAAAATCGAACAATTATGGACAAGGTCACTGTGAGACAGAAACACACATTAATTTTATAGACATAGTTGCTGCTAAGTGTTTTACATGATGATTAGAGAGCATTCACTTTCCTATGTTAATTGAACTTGAAGTTTTGTTTATGTCAAAATTTGCATAACTTTCTTAATTTTCCCTAGCCTTTCTAAGATCCACATTGTCTCAAAATCCAAGTTAAAAATCAGGTACATGATGCATAGTAATATGTGGCCAACATGTGAATAGTTTGGACTTTTGTGTACATTGAGAAATAAATAGACATCCCCTGAACGGTCTCAACTTTTGGCCTAATTTAGCAATGCTCCTTCTACCCTTTGCTTCTGTTGTGACACCAATGGGTATGTCAGTGAAAAAGATGAAAAATTTATTGCCATTATGGGTTTGTACTCCTGGAGAAATAGTTCAGAGGACCCTTGAAGAAAGAAATGAATGGAATGTATCAGGCTAATGTGAAAATACATTATTAGTGATTGTTAGAGGACAGTGTTTTGCCTGTAACATTTTAAGTGTAATTTTATGTTTGTGTGTGTGCTAGGAGAGGACAGAATGGTAGATTTTGGACTTACAAGCTGATTTTCAACTTCATAAAAAGTTAATGTTCTTACCAGCTTTGTGCTAGGCACACACGGACTAATACGTTAAACCAGGTCTAGTTCCCATAATCAGGAGGGTTATAATTAAATCACAGGTTTTTTTTTCAGTATACAGTCCCTTTCAGTAAATAATAATCTAAGTTCATTCCCCAGGATATTTTATATTTACTATAAATTACATGCACATGCTTTGTAAAGCTTTCTTTTCTGAATGTTGGAACTAAAATAAGTTGATAAATATTCTCAAAAGTGGAACTTTCCCCCCCACATGTCAATACACTACAGGACTCATATATTCTTTTTCAGATATTCATAATGTGTCACTCTAGTGGTAAAGTATAAAATAGCCTATTGCCTTGAGAAACTTCAGCTGGGCACACATTTTATACCGAAGCCAGGTTAGAAGCTTTTAATCGAGAGAATATTTGACAGTTAAATCAAGTCAGGCATGGTGGCTCACACTTGTAATCCCAGCATTTTGAGAGGCTGAGGCAGGTGGATCATAGGAATTCAAGACCAGCCTGGCCAACATGGTGAAACCCTGTCTCTACTAAAATTACAACAACAACAACAACAACATAAAAAAGCCAGGTGGTAGTGGTGATGCCTGTAATCCCAGCTACTCAGGAGGCTGAGGTCGGTGAGTCTCTTGAGCCTGGGAGGTGGAGGTTGCAGTGAGCCAAGATCGTGTCACTGCACCTGCACTCCAGTCTGGGTGACAGAGTGAGACCCTTTCCCAAAAAAACAAAAGAAAACAAAAAGTTAAGTCATTTTCTTCTTCTTCAGAGCTATCCAAGAAATATTTCGTAATAGAACTCTAGCTTTTTTTTTTTTTTTTTTTTTTTTTTTTTTTTTTTTGAGACAGAGTCTTGCTCAGTCTCCTAGGCTGGAGTGCAGTGGTATGTTTTTGGCTCACTGCAACCTCCACCTCCCAGGTTCAAGTGATTCTCCTGCCTCAGCCTCCTGAGTAGCT
>NW_012119932.1:5774282-5852380 GCF_000951035.1 Colobus angolensis palliatus
CGGCTAGTTTTTTGTATTTTTTAGTAGAGACGGGGTTTCACCGTGTTAGCCAGGATGGTCTCGATCTCCTGACCTCGTGATCCTCCCGTCTCGGCCTCCCAAAGTGCTGGGATTACAGGCTTGAGCCACCGCACCCGGCGCATTATGTCTTAATAAATACTTTTACTGAAGCATTCCATTAAAGTGGTCTGATTTTTGAGAATTATTAAGAAAACAGAATAGAGTTTTTCTTTGTCCCACAGGAGACCTTGTTTCAGGAGCGTACCTTTTCTGAGGTTCAGTGTGAAGGATCGGCAGTGTCTTTTAGGAATGAATAATTGCTTTTCTTCAGCAGATGCCTTTCAAAATTGTTCTCTTCACTTGCTCTAGGAATTGCCTGTGGCCCTCTGAACTCTGACTCCCTTCTCTAAGCTGAGTCAATGCTGTAGTCATAACCTCTGTGCAGTTCTCACTGATGGCTGATCCTCCACCTGGATGCTCTATTTCAGACTCAGTATGCTCCTCCCTGAGCCTATTTCACCCTCTGTTCAGAACAATTTACAGCAGGGTCTGGTGGCTCATGCCTGTAATATGAGCACTTTGGGAGGCTGAAACAGGAGGATCACTTGAGACCAGAAGCTTGAAACCAGATTGGACAACATAGTGAGACCCTGTGTCTACCAAAAAAAACTTAAAAAAAATTAGCTGGTTGTGGTGGTGTGTGCCTGTACTCCTAGCAACTCCAGGAGGCTGAAGTGGGAGGATCACTTCAGCCTAGGAGGTGAGGCTGCAGTGCACTACGATCGTGCCACTGCACTCCAGCCTGGGTGACTGAATGAGACCCTGTCTCTGAAAACAAACAAACAAAAACAACTTACAGTATCTCAACACAAACTTTCTTTTCTCATTCTTCACATATTATCTATTGCTCTGTTTGCATCTTTAATATCCCTCAAATCTTTTTGTCAACCACTTTCATGAATCCAGTATAAGTCTTTATCTCTTGCCAGCCTCTAGGCCATTTTGCAGATGTCTTCTGATATCCTGTTCCTCTCATTTCAGCATTTCCTACTTATGCTGCACCTAGATTACTGTTTTTTTTATTGGATTTGTATGTCACTCCCCTGGTTAAAACGTTGTGACTTGAGATTTCTGATTGAATTATATACGCAGTTGTTGGCTTGACATTTGAAGCTGTCTCCATTCTCCCTTTCCTTCGGTCTTTACTCCTTCACTTTCCCTATGCCAGGCTCAACTTGTTCCTCATGGGGGCCATAGGATGGCAATTCTTTTTTTTTTTTTTTTTGAGTCAGAGTCTCTCTCTGTCACCCAGGCTGGAGTGCAGTGGCACGATCTCAGCTCACTGCAACCTCCATCCTGGATTCAAGCAATTGTCCTGCTTCAGCCTCCCAAGTAGCTGGGACTACAGGCGCACACCACCATGCCCGACTAATTTTTGTGTTTTTAGTAGAGATGGGGTTTCACCATGTTTGCCAGGCTGATCTTGAACTCCTGACCTCAAGCAATTGGCCTCCCAAAGTGCTGGGATTACAGGTGTGAGCCACCACATCCAGCTAGTATGGCGATTCTCTTGTCCTTGTGTGTGATGTGTTTTCTAACCTCCCTATTCTCACTTCTGAAAAACAGATCCATCCTCATGATCTGCAGATCAAAAGCGATGTTCGTGAAACTTTGGCATCTTCCTAATATTTGGGATTTTCTTCATCTTCTGAACGTTTACAGCATTCTCTAATTCTCTGATGACTTCATTATATTCTTGAAGTGCTTTGTCTCTACTCATAGGTTAGAAGAGCCTTGAGTATGAAAGGCTACGTTTTATTCAGTTTTATATTTCTTATGGTACCTAACGTACGGATTTATACATAGTCCAAATACAGATGTTTTAAAGCAAATATTGAACATAATGTACACTCAGGCAATATACATTTTTATTTGAAACATAGCAGTGCCATTGACTCGCTCTTCTTGTAAGCCACATCTATGAGCATTCCTCTGAGACATGGTAATACAACTGAAAATATAAAACAGAAGCAATATAAAATACAGTTCATGACAACATATATAAAAGAAATATAAATAACCTAAAAAATAATTCTAGTTTATTTTTAAAAGTAACTTTCGTGTTTTTTACATTTACATTCATATTTGCAGAAAAACTAAAATAGTTTTAGTGTGAAGAATAAGAAAAGTTATTATTATAACCTTAAGAGGGAGAATGTTAATTAAATTGGGAGATAAAGGTGGTGTTTAAGATAACAATTTCTTTCCCCATTTACGATGACACGAAAACTTATTTTTCTTGTATTGAGTCAAACTGCCAAGAAATTTTTGCAACAGATTGAATGCTATGATAAATATCTGCTTTTTAGAGCCTTTGACGGTGTTGTTGCTTGAAAAGCAAGCTTGAACTCCTCATGAGATCATTGTGGAGATAAATGCTTAAAAGCTTTTCAAAGTCATACTCTTGGCTCTATCAGAATTTAATTTCCCACTGATTATGTTTATATTGATTTTGGAATGCATAGTCATGAATACACTAAGGATAGCTACATCACTGATGATTTCCCATGCCTTGGGAATACGTCCCTATTTTATGTACATATAAAATCCACTTATACTTTCTTATTTATACATGCTTGATTTAAATGCTCTAGTTTTAAAACTAGACTATGAGAATGTCCTTGTAGTTGTTTGAAGACTATGGTTTTAGAACAGTTAAAAATATTTTGATGTATACAGGAATAGGTTTTATAAATGTCCTCCCTATTCTCACTTCTGAAAAACAGATCCATTTTCATGATCTGCAGATCAAAAGCAATGTTCATGAAACTTTGGCATCTTCCTAATATTTGGGATTTTCTTCATCTTCTGAACGTTTACAGCACTCTCTAATTCTCTGATGACTTCATTATATTCTCGAAGTGCTTTGTCTCTACTCATAGGTTAGAAGAGCCTTGAGTAGGAAGGGCTACATTTTATTCAGTTTTATATTTCTTATGATACCTAACGTATGGATTTATACATAGTCCAAATACAGATGGCCATTCAAGCATACCTGGTTAGTTTCTGAAATGTAATCATAATACAAAGAGGGTTTTAAAATGTGGGTTTCAGCCATTTTCACAGTGCTGAATGCTCACAACAGGTATATACATCAACATAGAAGATCTTGTTTTAAGTTTTGTTCATGCTACCTTTAAACTTCAGTTTGGGGATCCTGATAGTATTTACTTTCCAGAGAGTTTGTGAGTGTTTTATGAGATAAGATATGTAAAGGATTTACTGCAGTGCTTACTCTTTATATTTTGTTTTTATTTTTTGAGACAGAATCTTGCTCTCTTGCCCAGGCTGGAGTGCAGTGACACAACTACAGCTCACTGCAGCCTCCACTTCCCAGGCTCAAGCAGTCCTCCCACCTCAGCCTCCTGAGTAGCTGGAACTACAAGCTCACAACACCACGGCCAGCTAGTTTTTCTGTTTTAGAGACAGGGTCTTGCTGTGTTGCCCAGGCTGGTCTTGAACTCCTGGGCTGAAGCCATCCTCCCATCCTGACCTCCCAAAGTGCTGGGACTACAGGCATGAGCCACCATACCTGGCCAGTGCCACCTCTTTATCTTAGGTTACTTCTATCCCCCTTTGGCCAAAACAAACAACAAAAAACGCCAAACAAAAAAGTGGTTTGACAAAAGAATTTGTTCATAGATAAGGTTTTTGTCTTTGAATTCCTTGTACCCTGGTGATTAGTAGATAGGTAGATAAATTTGGTAATCATACAATCTTAGAACTAGGAAGATCGGTCTAATTTTTTACAGTGTAGGGATTTTGAAGGTAGGTCTTAGGACTCCTTCTGTGTGGCATGCTTTCCACTGCCCACCCCAAATGTGGCATTTCCAATACTTGCTCCTTTTCAAACAGTGTCTCTCTGACTATGGTTCATGCAGTGAGGGTTTAGCTGCCTTCAAATCTCTTCTGTCCTTAGTCACCCTTCTCTGGTCAGTTGTAGTGTTTTTGCCAGGCCAAAAAATAGAACACAGTTCTGCCGTCAGAACTGTATAGGCACTGTGGACTATAACCTCATGACATCTGATGCATGTGTTTTAGTTTTTGAGTATAACATAATTATGGAACGTATGCAGAAGCTACATGATTAAATAGCTCATGAGTTAGTTATAATCTTTGTAAAATCATGGCAGATAAATACTATAAAGAATTGTCAGAACCATGACAACATATGTAAAAGAAATATTGCTTTTGTATGAACCTTGAGCTGAAAATAACAGTTTTGCTTAACTATATAGATAATTTTTAAGAAGTATGTTCTCATTTCTTCTAAATCTATCCATCTGAAACACACAGAGAAGCTGCTTTAAGACTTTCCATGACAAACTGCCCCAAAAATTCAACTTTTTAAAGTACAGTCCTACCCTGTGGATCTTTTTTATGTCAAAATTTTTACCGTAGTGTAAAGTTTGCTGAAAAGGAGATATTTTTGCTGACGCACAGTGAAATACAAGGGACATGTTTATTCACTATTTTAATTAAGCTTTGATACTAGACAGGTATTATCGTAATTCTATAAAACACTTTTTTTTTCTGCAGAAATATCACTATATGTGCTTTGGATCAGGGCTGTACTTGGTTCCTTATTTTAAGACTTAAAGCCATTATATAAGTTGTTTCCTCTGGCAATTCTGTATTTCTTTTATATATATTATTGTTCCAGTATTTTGTGGTGAATTTCTCCTAATATTCTAGTCCAGTTGAGAGAATTGTTAAGTTAGTCTGTAAATTATCTTCATTAGCTTTTTGCAAATCAGAGACTGTGCAGTATAAAAGTCACTACTATAATACTATTTTCAGTTAGCATTTACTATATTCTAAATTTTTACATGTTAGATCCTACTTAAAGAAAATTTTAAGTTTTAATCCTTTTCGGTGTGAAGACAGCTATGTAGGAAAGGCAGGCTCTATTTGGGTACAAGAAAATCGGCCTCTTAAAAGTATTTTCCATTTCATTTGCTTCATTTGTGTGGACTTTGGTTGGAAATTGAAGTTGGAAATTGAAGGAGTTGGGAGAAAATAATATCACTACCAGAAATAAATAAAAAGCATCCATTCAAGGTTCTACTGCCCTGTGGTCTAGTAGGTTTTACATAAATGGAAGCAGTAAGACCTAGGTATGAATCTCTTACTGTGAGAGCTTGGGCAAGTTATCAGTCTAAATCCTAGTGACCTCATCTGTGAAGTGGGTGTCTGAGGATCACATGGGATACTGTATGTAAATATCTTAGAGGCATCTAAATTATTATAAGTGCCACCCAGAAAGACAAATATTGCATGTTCTCACTTATTTGTAGAATCTAAAAATCAAAATAATTGAGCTCATGGACATACAGAGTAGAAGGATGGTTACCAGAGACTGGGAAGGGTAGTGAGGGTGGTGGTGGGGAGGTAGGAACTGTTAAAGGGTACAAAAAAAAAAAAACAGAATGAACGAAACCTGCTATTTAATAGCAACAGGGTGACTGTCAATAATAACTTAATTGTATATTTTAAAATAATGCAAAGAGTGTAGTTGGATTGTTTGTAACTCAAAGGATAAATGCTTGAGGGGATGGATACCCCATTCTCCGTGATGTGATTATTACGCATTGTATGCCTGGATCAAAACATTTCATGTACCCCATAAATATATACACCTACCATGTACATAAAAAATTAAAAATTAAAAAGAGTGCCATAAACACAGATTTTATGATCTCAGTGTCTGGTGATCAGTAGAAAAAGTGTAGCACAAGTAAGTTTGAAATCTTACCATTTAGAATGAATTCATCAACATACAGGTAAGGAACAGAATAGCAGCAGGGCATAACCGTATACCTTGAAATGCCCATTTAAAAATTTGGAAGATTAGCCTCAGTTGATTGGCATTTCTTGGTCCATTTAACATTAGATATAGGCTTTTGTTGTTACTCACAGTGCTGCGTGGCACTGGCTCCTATCAGCTTACCAGAGCAGATTGTGTTCATCTCTTCCCAACTCCATGATTATGCTGCAGAGCAGAGCTTTTGTGTTTTAATTAAAAATTTATTTCTTAATTAAAAAATATAAATCCAGAGAGAGTTGATTGTTAAACATTTACCAGCTCACTACTGCTCATAAATGTGCCATTTAATGAATGAAAAGCAGGAAAAGTTCCTCAAATTAGGTTCCTGCTAGATCAAGGATTCCCATAATGCTTTCATTATTGACTGCTTTTCCTGTTGCTTCTAATGCCCATGGGGGTTTGTTTTACTGATCACAGGGACCAAATTGTCTCCATACCACAAGGACTACTCTTCCTTTATATAACCATCTGTGATGACAATTCCTTTGAAGTTGGAAATTGAAGGAGTTGGGAGAAAATAATAACACTACCAGAAATAAATAAAAAGCATCCGTTCAAGGTTCTACTGCCCTGTGGTCTAGTAGGTTTTACATAAATGGAAGCAGTAAGACCTAGGTATGAATCTCTTACTGTGAGAGCTTGGGCAAGTTATCAGTCTAAATCCTAGTGACCTCATCTGTGAAATGGGTGTCTGAGGATCACATGGGATACTGTATGTAAAGCTCACAGCACAGTGCTTGGCATGCAGTGATCATCCTTTGGTACCTAGTATAGGTCAGTAGAGAGTTCAATAACTTTGAAGACTTCATGGCTGCCTCCCATTATTTTTATATGGAGTTCCTCTTTCCCCAAAAATGTCAGCATAGCTTGGGTGAGGTATAACACAAATAAAATTTAAGACCTTGAATATCATTCTGCATAATAGCATTTTTAGATTTGAAGCACTTCGTTGCATTTGGATATTATTCAAGATTCCAGCAGTTTTCAAGTACCAATTGTGCTGGCTCTGTCAAGGTGAGAGGTGAACTTGCTGGGAGCAGAAGTCAGAAATACTGTTTTTCCTCACTGATCAAGATCTTTTCTGTTGAATATTGAAAAATGTAAAGTTTCTTTTAAAATAGGAAAATCTCATTTCAGTGAAACTTTGGTTCTTTTCATGAGACATCAACCTCTTTATTAAAATCTCATATACTTCCTGGTGACATTACTTCAAAATATTGTTTAAAAGGACTTATCTAGCCAAGGTGATGAACGAATGGTTTGCTTAAATTCGGTTATATGAGTTAAAAATGGGAGTATCGATGGAAGATATTTCACTATTTGGACTTTTTGCTATTTAGAGAATTATAGAATGAATATTTATTGTTCAGTCATAATTATTTATTAGACAGAAAATTAGAGGGTGAATATCCTGAAAACTAGTGGGACTTTACATCTTTTCATTAATGAAACAAGATAGCATTTTGAAAATATACCTTTGGTGAACTTAATTAAAACATAATTTAAAAAATTAATTCATTATTTATAATAAAAATTTAAACCCTTAAATACATTTCCACACTGAAGACTTATTTAGACAGGTCTGAAAATTAAAATCAGATTGTAGATTTTATTGCTTGCTTATTAAGACCCTGAGATCATTATCTTAAATTTAATTTTAAATGTTTTTTTCATGCTTATGGTATACATGATCAAATTGAAAAATAGCTAATGATTTCCAGTCTTATAGCATTACTATAGAGCTATACTGTGTAACATGGTCACTGCTATTTACATCTGACTATTGAGCACTTAAAATGTCGCTAGTTGGAATTGAATTGTGCTGTAACTGTGAAGTTAAAATACACAGGATATTAAAGACTTAGTAGGAAAAAGTATAAAATGTCTCATATAAATATAAAATATCTCACTGTAGTGCATAGTATGAAGTAGATACTCATAGATATTTGATAAATGAATGTATGATTGAAATAGGAGAGACAGTTAAAGATTTTTGTTGGTTTCGTTCATTGATTGAAGAGGTTAACATGGTGCCTGGCCCATAGAATGCACACAAGAAACATTTGTGAACTTATTAACAAATAAAATTTGTTGAATTGTATTTGTTATAATTCGTTCGTGTCCATCTTCATATAACAAATGAGTGAATGAATGAATGAACATAGACACACCCACACCCCCCAACACACACCCTCACACAAATAATAAAGAAGATAAAGTCCTCAGAGAGAAATCACCCACAACATATGTTAAACTAGTTCTCACTCTTCAGAGGGTACCAGTTATTTTAAAGCATCATTAACTTCATAGCTGTTTTAATGATATATTTAATTATAATTTTATTTTGATATTGTCTTATAGTTTGAGTTAAACATGGAAAAGCTCCATGGAAATAATTGGAATAAGGCTCACAAATTAGTGTTTTAAAAGTTCCAAACTTTTGAGTATTAGTAGTATTGTTTTCCCTGGCTTAAAGTGAGATGAAATCATGATTTCAGGAAGAAGGAATCCTTAGTGAACATAGGTGTTAGTAACTTGATGCTTATGGTTTGAGAAGGAACATTGACATCACTTGTTTAGTAAGGATTAGAAAAAAGAGGTGCATTTAAATAATAAAACTGTAATTGTAGAAATGTAAAAGTGTGAAATTTATATTATAAACACATTTAACATAAATTTTATGTATTTCAGAGTCTACATAATACAAACGGATTTCCCTTAAATGTTTTTCTTCCAAAAACTCATAAATCTGGAAACACTTTCTTCACTAGGAATTTTCATAAAGTCCAGATATTCAAAGAGTATTTTGAAGGGCTAATGATAACCTGAAGAAGGAAAAATTACGTTCAAGACACATAAAGGGAACAGAGAAGCTGTAGTAGTGCTGCTTCCACAGTAAATGAACTAGGAATTGTTATATTTGCAAAGAGTTCATGGTTCAAGCTGACTTCAGTTTTTTTTGTGTTAGGATAAGTGATTTCAATACATTCGCTTCATGTAGCTCTCTCCTGTCATCCTGGAGGCTGAAGGATCTTCAACTCCTCTCCTTCCCTCATCTCTGTCCTATTGTATTGCTCCAGTGGCATAGAACTTTTGATTTTTTCAACTCTTGTCTCTGGGTATTTGCAAATTGCTCTTTGGATGCCTTATCATCATTTTGCCTAATTCCAGCTTCAGTATCCTTTTCTAGAGGAGATCGGGTCATTTATTGGTGACATGGTTTAGCTCTGTGTCCCCACCCAAATTTCAGATCCAATTGTAATCCCCACGTGTTGAGGGAGAGAGGTGATTGGATCATGGGGGCAGTTTCCCCCATGCTGTTCTTGTAATAGTGAGTGAGTTCTCACGAGATCTGATGGTTTTATAAGGCAGTTTTCCCTGCTCTTGCTGGCTCTGTCTTGCCTGCCACCATGTAAGAAGTGCCTGCTTCCCCTTCTGCCATGATTGTATGTTTCCTGAGGCCTCCCAGTCATGTGAAACTGTGAGTCAGTTAAACCTCTTTTCTTTATAAATTACCCAGTCTCGGGTATGTTTTTATAGCAGTGTGAAAATGGACTAATACACTTGGTTTCTACTAAATCTTCTTGCTATGAGCTCATATAAATCCCCTATTCCCTTTTAGGAGCACTATATTACACTTTCTCCAAAAAGTGCCAAATCATCTAGTTTTGCATGTGTTTGTGTAAGTTACAGTTCTAATGGTTGTTCGCAATATGCTCTATAGCCCCCAAAACCCTTTCCTTTGTTTCTCCTTGAAAGTAAAAACTTCTTCATTATTTCCCCATTTTAATGTATGCTTTTTTCCCTCTTGGAAACATTACAAAAACAGCTTTTCTCCATAAATTACTAGGAAAGTATTTACATTGCTGTGTTTTCACAAAATTCATAAATCGTATTAACAGGACATGTTATGAATTAATTGGTAGATCATCTATCTATGAATGGGTTAAAGAATTGCCAAGAGTGATCAAGCCCGCCCTCTTTCTGGCTCTTGATATGGTGTTGACAGCCAAGCAAAGAGCTTCTTCAATAAATCCACTCTCGTATTCAAGTTTTTCCAGATGTGAGAAGTAATTAAGTCATTGCATTTACTGAAGCCTTTTATGCTTTTCGAGCAAGAACCAGCAGCTGTGGTGAATTAACTCTGCTTGTTACATGTGTGTGTGTTGCATGTGTGAATGTACATATATACAAGCACACATGTGACATTTGCCAATAGTCAAATGAGATCCCACCTGAAAACAAAACAAAACCAAAAGCTGATATCAATAAATGCTAGAAATTTTTACAGCTAAATTTCACAATTGAGATGTGGGCTTTCTCCAATAATGCCTTTTTTCTTTCTATTTTTCCTAAATGTTAAAGAATTGAGGATAATCAAATCACTTGCATCGTTACAGAATTTTTTAAATGGTAAAGTCATGACTCTCATAAAACATAAACACATTTCAAAGATTTATAACTCATAATACACGAGGGTACCAGTAAGACCTTACAGTTGGTTCATAGGTGAATCTGAAGAACCACATATAAATGCGTAGTAAAGAACCCTGAAATGCATTTACAAATAGGGGCAAAAAGGGTCTATCTCGTGGGCAGTACTCAATTGTCTTCCCAAGAACATAGCAACAGTAATGCTCCCTTATCTCTGGTTTTCCTTTCTGAGGTTTCAGTTACTAAGGTCTGAAAATAGGTGAGTACATCAGAAGATGCTTTGAGGGAGAAAGAGAATGCATGCACATAACTTTATTACAGCATTTTGTTATAATTATTCTATTTTATTACTAGTTGATCTCTTACTGTGACATCTTAAAATTTACTTTTATTTCAGTGGTTTTTGGGGTACAAGTGGTTTTTGGTTTCGTGGATGAATTTTATGTTGATGTCTGAGATTTTAGTGCGCTTGTCACTTGAGTAGTGTAATTGTTCCCAGTCTGTAGGTTTTAATCCCTTACCCTTGTCCCTTCTGAGTCTCTGTGTGAGACTTCTACAGTACTCTATGTGCCTTTGCATACCGCTAGCTTAGCTGCCACTTATGAGTGACAGACAATATGCAGTATTTGGTTTTTCATTCCTGAGTTACTTCGCTTAGAATAATGGCCTCCAGCTCCATCCCAGTTGCTACAAAAGACGTTATTTTGTTCTTTTTATGGCTGAGTTGTATTCCATGGTGAATGCATACCACATTTTCTTTATGCAGTTATTGGTTGATGGCCAGTTAGGTTGGTTCCGTATGCTTGACATTGTGAATTGTGCTGTGAGAAACATAACGCATGCAGATGTCTTTTTGATATAAGGACTTCTTTTCCTTTGGGTAGATACCTGGTAGTGGGATTGCTGAATCCTATGGTAGCTCTACTTCTAGTTCTTTAAAAAACCTTCATATGGTCTCTTGTAGAGGTTGTACTCATTTACATTCCTACCAGCAGTAAGTGTTCCCTTTTCACCGCATCCACACCAATATCTATTGTTTTTTGACTTTTTAATAATAGCCATTGTGACGGGTAAGGCAGTATCTTATTGTGGTTTTAGTTTGCATTTATCTGATGATTAGTGACATTGAGCATTTTTTTAATATGTTAGCCATTTGTATATCTTTTTTTGGGAAATGTCTTTTCATGTCATTACTATTCTAATTTATAAATTAAGCTTTATCGTAGGTATATATGTATAGGAAAAACAATATGTATAGAGTTTGATACTGTCTATACCTTCAGGCTTCCATTGGGGGGCTTGGGACACATCCTCTGTGGATAAAGTCTGGGGGCTACTATAATTTGCATTTCTGTGGATAAGAATCATTCTCATTCTTATCGGTTTTCAACAGTTTATGGAATTATGAAGTAGCTAAAAGATAATGAAAGAACAGTATAGTCCTGAAGGGAACACTCAGCAATTTGTTTTGTATGTGCCCATTTCCAAGTCTTTCACAATTATTCCTGACACATCTCACATAAAATTCTAGGAAAGGGACACTCTGTGGGAGTCAAGCTGTTTGATCCTGCCTGACCCTTTGGTTCTGGGTATAAGCCACATACAGACCACACAGAGCTTAGGCTTCTTCCTCTTGGTGGTGAGGATTGCAGGAGTAATCATGGTATTAGCTCAATTGCTATGAAAACTGAACTAATAGCTCAAGTAAGCTGCAAATGAAACCAGTCTTTCAGTTCAGTGGGTGCTATGTTAATGTAGAGATTGAGAATACTTTCCTGCCCCCTCTATAAGCAGAGTACATCATTTTAATTTGGGCTTCCCTAACCACACCCAACCTGGAAATTGTTGTGCCCCACACTATTTCCAGTTTCTTGTTGTTCACTTCCTCCAATATCCATCTAACTATGTAACTCTCATTTGTGAGTGGGAACTACATCTGTGAAAAGGGGAATATGAATATGGAATATACCTTTTTAAATCTTAATAGCATAATTGGTCATGGTGACACATGTTTAGGTTGCTTTGTGTTGTTTCAATTTCTAATTAATAAGGAATAATGAAATAGCCTTTAAAAAGGAGAAAATATGTTCATGAATTCTTAATTGTAAAAGTTGATTGGACCAATATTAAGCAAAACTCTTCTCTTTTATAAAGGAGACAAATTGTCCTAGAGTGCTTATATTTCTTCTTTCAAGAAATGATTTATCTCTCCTCGTCCATTAGTAAAGTTCTCTTCTGGGAAGACACCAGTTACTGAGTAAATAGGTGAGGCAAAGTTGGAATGACTAGGGATTCAAATGAGAAGCAGGAACCTTCTAGAAGACAGTCATCAAAACAAAAGCCAGGCAACAAAAAATGAGTGTGAAAAGCCATCACGGCAGGGAAACAAATCAGGCAAACAAATTCTTCTCTCACTTAACCATTTAGGATGAATATTTTATAATAAGAAATGTTGAATTCATTTTTAAAGTTAAAAGAAAAAACAGTTTATCTCTGTACTTTTTTCCCCCCACTCAGAACTGAATCTGGATCTATTGCAATTGTTTATTATAATTTTTATTTTTAAATCGTGTATCACCATGTTGGGGAAAAGCACATGTTCTATCATTATTTAAAAAAAGGAGAAAAAAGTGACATAAGTATGAAGCATTAGTCAAAAACCAAGAAAGTCTTGTCATAGGTGACCTCAAGGAAGGTGAAGACAGTTGTGCACTGCACGACTCAAGATGGTGGCACGGATATGTTCCCTTGGCAGGGCTGTGTCTCCAGAGACTTGAATTATCCACCTGACGGTTGCTAAGGAAATACATTTGCTTACATGTAAACATCAAACTATCAAAAGATCAGAAGACTTCTGAATTATAAATATGCAAGTGAGCTCTTATCTTTAAGCTGTCTAGTTGCAGAAGGCCCTTCTTAACTTTAAAAGGATATTAATGGCACAGAGAATGAGAAGACCCTTTCATGCCAAGTGTTTTTCCCATCACTGTGTACCCTTATTGGTGGTTGAAAAAAAGCTTGTGTTTGTGAGGGGCTCCACTATTTTTAAGGTGCTTTTTTTTTTTTAGATCGAGTCTCACTGTGTCGCCTAGGCTGGAGTGCAGTGGTGCAATCTTGGCTCACTGCAACCTCCGCCCCCCGGGTTCAAGTGATTCTCCTGCCTCAGCTTCCTGAGTAGCTGAGATTACAGGCGCATGCCACCACTCCCGGCTAATTTTTGTATTTTTAGTAGAGATGGGGTTTGACCATGTTGGTCAAGCTGGTCTCGAACCCCTGACCCTGTGATCTGCCCGCCTCAGCCTCCCAAAGTGCTGGGACTACAGGCGTGCGCCACTGCGTCCAGCTGGTGCTTTCTTTTTATTAACTTCTGGCAACTCAGTTTTTCTGTTTTTGAAGAATTAGAGGTAGTGAGGGGTTAAGTAATTTGCCCTAGAGGACATGGTAGACCCAGACCTGGACTTTGAGAGTCTCGCCGTAGGTGATGCATCTTGGTTTCATTCTGTATCAAGGAATGGGTAGAGTACTAAAGTAGAAAAGTAAACAACATAAAAGAAGTGCCCAATAAGTAAAAGGGATGAGCAGCTACAGAGATTTTCCCTTTTGCAGCAACCCAAGGTGAAAATATTAAAATAGCTTGGTTTTTGGAAAAGTTGATAGGGGATTTTGAAACATGATAGCTGTCCATGAGAAACACTTCCTTCCTATTCTCCATGTCGTATTTTAGAGCTATTGACAAGAAAACTTTGCTGTGATGAAGCGCAGGGCTTAACATTTTTTAGAGAAAACTTTGCATGAATTTTATATTATAGGTGAAAGGAAAAAAGATGCATTCAATCAAAAGTAATGTTGTCTCCAGCTTGCCAAACAATCCATTAAAGACTTCATCCAGCAAGTCTTGAGTGATGAGTGTTTTATTTCCTACTCTATCTTAGTATGAAGGGTGTTTTATTCACCATCGTATCTCTAATACCAAGATGCAGTGCCTGGCATAACAACATTTATTTGTTGAACAAATGAACACAGGTCTTTAGTTAGGTTCTGATCCTAGTACTTCATTGAATAGTTTGTAAATGAGACAGATAATTTTTCATAGCCTTCATTTTGTCATCTGTGAAAGAGAGAGCTTTAGGTGTATTGATTTCTTAAGGATCCCTTTGCTTGAAATTCTGATTCTAGAATCTCAAATGGAAAATTTATGTTCACATTGCACATGGCGTTTGGTTTTGGTTTTCAAAACTTTGAACATTAAATCTCAACAGGTTATTTTCTTGCAGCACAGTGAAGAGTCCTTAAGAACGTATTACATGATGAGAAATGAGAAATAACTGCAGTGCAAGCCTGATGAATGTAATTCACCTTGGGGAATAGGTGTCACCCTGAGCAACACCAGTACTGTCTCCTCAAATATGAGCCAAAAGGTGAGTCTCAGGCAGTTTTGACGAGAGTTTCTCCCTACACTTCTAGAAATTTGCAAGACAAGTTTGCAGAAATTACTCCTCTCTCTTTCCCAATAAAGATAATGTAATAGATCTATAGAATATTAGAATAGTCTTCTGGCCAGCAGAGGACTTGAGGGAGATAATTAGAATCCACACATTCTTTCCTTTTATGGAACAAATAAAATGTACAAGCAATGTCCTTGTGGAATCCACTATACTGGGCCAGCGTGATACGGCTGTAATCTTAAGAGTTGGGGTTTCCAAATTCCGCATGCTTGGGACAATTTCTTTTTGGTACTTTGCTGGTGAACAGGATATGTGATACCATTAATTTAGCCTTTATCAAAAACTAGTTCAAGACCAATAGCTTCTTCTAGAACACAACATTTTAGCAGAATAGAGCAATATTTCCCTAAGTAGTAGGTCATATTTCACAGAGGAGTGCTAGTTTTCTGGTGTAGTGGGTATAATTAAAAAAAAGTGATAGGTAGATAGAAAGATAGGTAGGTAGGTAGATTAGATTAAATTGGATTAGATTTGATGAGAGAGATAGGTTTTGTGTTCAGGGGAAAAGGAGGTTAAGCAAGCCTAAGTAGGTTTTTTGGTTGAAGGTCTTCTCAGAACTTCTAATGTGTCAATATGCCTTGTAGATCTCTAAGTTGCAGGAACAGAGATTGGGGTACAGATTTCCCAAACATACTTGTTTAAGAAATCTGCTTTTCTCCCCCAGAATCTTTTGTGGAACTTTTGCCTCATGAAACACAATTTCAGAAATAATTTATACACGATGACTGTGTAGAATGTTTTTCTTGTTAGGGTTTTCAGTTTAGGTAAGGCCGAGGCATTTTTTTAATAATACATTGAAAACTAGATATGATATCAAGAGAAAAAGAGTTATGTTTGGCTACTTAGAATGATGTATTATTTTTAATAAATTTGTATTTTCTGTCATCGTATTACTATTCCTTGTAGGGTATTTTTTTATGCCCAACGCTAATATGCTATGACTTGGTAAAATTAATTTCCCGTAAGATTTAAATAACCGGATTAATAAATCGTGAGTTGTAGAGAGTCTTGGAATTGCCTGAATTGACATTAAAATATTTGTTTTGAGAAATGTATTTTTAACCTTGGTTTTACATAACCAAGGACATATACCACATTATAAATATTGTGATGGTTTATTTTTCCAAACTTTTCTGAATGTGGGGTACCCATTGAGTAATAATGCACATCACCAATGAATTTGTAAAAATTGACATGATGAGTAGAATTGGAGAATTCAAAGATGATGATGATTATTTCTGAAACAGCGATGTTTCTAGAATTGTTAAATTATATATCAACATGTGTTAACTGCAACTTCTCATATTTAATGATGTTTACAATTAATACAATACCATACTCGCCAGTATAAGACTAACAGTCGTAATTAACTCACAATAGATTCTTTGAAGTGGTTCAAAGGGCTTTTCATAATAAATAACTAGCCTCTAATCAGCTAATATAAAGTGGGTATTTTTTAGGATGTGAGAAGTACTGGTGTGTCTGATAAAACATATAATTTGGGTTAACAAAATGAGTTTGAATGATCCAGATTCTCTACCCCAAGTCAGAAAGTCCGACATTCCAGTGAAAGCTTTATTTAGACAGAGACGAGGAGTCTTTGAGATAACAGGCTTTGGACTGCGCTATCTTGAGTGTTAGAGCTGAGTAGTTTTTGCAGAATCTCTAAGTCCTTTTTACACTCTTTTATGAATGAATAGAATTAGTAAAAGATAAGTAAATTTTCTCTTTTGGATTTCTCAACCAGTGGAAAAAATGTTGACTTTAAAAGTTCATAAAATCAAGTTTTGCCCAAGAATATGTTATGTCCACTTGTGAGGCCAGCCTGGTAGACCTCTGGGATCCTGTTCTGTTCACTCACACACCACTGCGATAAGGAGTGAAGTGTGGGCTAAATAGGGCTGAGGCTAGGGCAAGGGCATTTCGGCCAGAGCACCAGAGACGTCAGCATCTCAAGGGCGTTGTGGTACGAAAAAGGACGCCACATGAATATATTTTAAAAATAAATATTTTAAATGGTAAAAATGAGGGTCCCTGTATTTGAGGATGTAAAAGATGAAACTGAAGAAGAAACAATAGGGGAAGAAGAAAATGAAGAAGACCGGGTGAGTGAGAAAACACATACTCATGACCAGCGTTTGTTCCTCTAAATTGATGGTGAGAAAAATGTGCTCTTTCTTTTTTTTTTTTTTTTTCCAAATAGGTCTTCTATAAGCCTGTTATTGAAGACTTAAGCATGGAATTGGCCAGAAAATGCACGGAACTCATTAGTGATGTAAGTGGCTGGAGTACTTTCTGTCTTATTTTGCATTGCACCTGTGGTATTATTATGTTATAGAGGCATAGAGCTGTGGGGGAAACCCTGAAATCGCCATTTAAAACACAGTCACTTTCCAGATCATGGAACAAAGTCTTGAAATTTTAAGTGATTTCGCCAAGGTCACCTATACAGAGAATTTCTGCTAGAGCAAGTCTCCTCATTCTTAATCCAGAATCCTGTCCCTTATGAGTTTTGCTGTCACTCTGGCATGAAATCATAAGGCATTGAATTGCAGTATTTATTCCATTTGAGAACTCCCAAAGATTTTAAAATGAATGTAATGATGTCGTTTGTCTTGGGAGGCCCTCTATCTAAATGAGTAGTCATTTTTTAACATTTTGGGGCGTTCTGAAGAATCTGATGAATGGACTTGTCTTTCAGAACAGGAAAATGCATATATATATATGCATATAACTTTTGTTTACAATTAGTGCAAGGGACATTTTTGTTGTGACATTTTTTAGTAACTGAGATTGGTCAATATTACACTTCAAGGGAATCCCAGAATTATTGAATGATTGAACATATAGTTTTATGTTAAATATGTAAGCTAGAATTCAAGAAGTACAAGGAAAAATGTTGCTCACCAGGAATGAGAATTTAGATGATCCTCATTAACAGTTCTAAGAGGATTGCTGGTCCAGAGGAAGGGTAACTCCTGTAGAGTGAATATGTGCCTGTGTCTTCATTTAGAAAGATGAGCACAATACTGGTTGTTTCTGTTGTTGATAATGAGCAAAATGATCAGAATGTTTTGCACGTTTGTTTTCAAAGGGAAGTCAGTCCTGGGCAGGAGGACAATGGGCTGGCACGTCCTCCAAAGTCAACCTGCCTGGGTTGACTCCACAATAACCTTGGAAAGGTTATGTAACCTGGCTGGGCTCCATCCCTCAGCTGTAACATTTATAATAAGATTAAATAATGGTAATGCATCTAAAATGCTGAATAAACTGTCTGGAACATTGTGAGTACTCCATAAATGTTAGCTGTTATTAACTACTCTGTCTGTTACTTACTTTTACATCCATCCAATCACAGTTTATATATGACTGGCTCTTTCTGACAAACCAGAAGACAAGCATAAAGGATGGTGGTGGAAATCATACCCTTTCCCATATACTTGACATGTGATGTAATTACCCTTTAAATTAAGTATTTCTTTGTGCTATTACTTAATAGTCATTAGCTATTGTGTGTGAAAGTTCTTTGTAAATTGCAATAATAATAAATGACAACAACAACAATAACAATATTGGCAACAGTTAAGATTTAGTGACTACTATGTGCAGGGATTACAGCTTGCGAGGTAGGCACTATGCTTTTTCTCATTTTTGAAGTGAAGAGATAGAGGCACAGAGAGGTTCAGTACCTTGCCTGGGTCACACAGTTAAGCAGCGGCAGTAATATTTGAACACAAAGGCCTCCCTCTTACACTGCCAAGTTATCTCTCACTGTAGATTTCCATGAAATGTTGTTCTTTGCCTTATTATTATTACGTTACTATTGGTAGTAGTAATGCTACCTACTAAAACTCTAAGTTCCTAACCTCTTCCAGTTTGATATATTTTTATTGAAGTGCAATTATAATTGAGCTAACTTGTGTTACATAAACCATCAGGACTAAAGTGGTAACTGTAGTTAGTAGGTGATTTTGTTGGAGTTGTTTTGGGTAAGATTGTTTTTCAGTGACTTTAAAACCAATGTGTTGTGAGGGGTGGTGCCTTTATCATTTTGCAAAAGCTTAAAGCCATACATTTCACACCCATGTAGGTAACATTAAACAGATAGGCATACTTTCTGTTTATTAGAGATATTTGTTGCATGGTAGAATGTACTACTTAAATATTTAGGACATTATTATTGTGGCTTAATTTATATCTCTGTTCACATTCACATTTTGCTTCCAAATAGAATTCTATACTTGCTGAGATACTTATTTAATTTTTAGATTTTTTCCTTTTCTTTTCCCCTGCCCTGCCCTGCCCTGTCCTTCCCTTCCCTGCCCTTCCCTTCCCTTCCCTTCCTTTTATGACAGGGTCTCACTCTGTTGCCCAGGCTGGAGTTCCATGGTGTGACCACAGCTCACTGCAGTCTCAATCTCTTGGGCTCAAGTGATTCTCCAGCCTTAGCCTTCCAAGTAACTAGAACTACAAGTGTGTGCTACCATGCCTGGCTAATTTTCATTTTTTTTTTTTTTTTTTTGTAGAGATGGAGTCTCACTATGTTGCCCAGGCTGGTCTCAAACTCTTGGCTTCAAGTGATTCTCCTGCCTCGCTCTCCCAGAGCACTGGGATTACAGGTGTGAACCAGCAGGCTGGCCCTGCTTCGTTTTTATAGATGAGAGGGATAGTTTCATGGACTTCTCTTCATGGTATGGCCTAATTATTACTCTTTGAACTTCTTCCAGCCTTCCTATGTCCTTAATCATGTGTAGGATAATGTTTTGCTTAGCTTCTAGCACCCTTTATGATGCTATGAAGAGTTTCTTAGACTTGGGAGCTGCAGAAAGCTGTTAGATTAGCTTGATGATCTGTAGACCATCAGAGCCATTTAATTCCTAATTTCTGACCTGTAGCTCCTAGCTTAGGACCCATCATCTTTAAATAATAGTTTGAATTATTTTAACCATACTAGGGCTAGATCTAATCTGTAGTTTTCTGCCCTCTTGCCTGGCCCTTTGAGAACTTCTGAAGTTCATCTCAGTTTGCCGTTTCCCTTACTGAGACAGCTTGGAGTCAGTCGACCTGTAGACACTGCTGTATTATCCGCTTGTCAGACAATTTGTAGAAATGTTAAGCAAGATTGGCCTAGAGATCAGCCCTAGGAGGCCTGCACTGCTTCGAATTCTCCATAGAGAGAAATGTCAGTTTTTCAGTTCAAGTGGCTTCAGTTTGGGAATCAGCATAAGGCATTTTTCTTTCTTTCTGTTTCTCCCCAATCCTAGTTTCTGCTTTGCACCTGCTCTACCAACACTATGGGGTTTCCCTCTGCACAACTCACTTCCCAGTCTTGAAGAACAGCTGGTCTTCTGAGGCAGCCTCTTTTATTTTTCTGTTATTCCCATAATGCTATTATTTTCTCAGATATATTCTCGCAGATATACTTTCTCTCATATTTAGTCCTGTTAGTCTAATCTAACAATATCTAATCAATTCCTTGACTAAGTTAAACCTATCCACTCTCTTGAGCACCCAGAATCATGGATCTAGTAGGCTTCTGATGGGGAGTCATAAAAAAGATTGGGCAAAAGGGAATCTTTAGTATGTTTCTTGTAAATTAGGCAGAAAGAGCCTTCCACAGAGCAGGTGAACCACATCTGCATGCAGCCTCTCACTCCATGTTTAGTTCAAGGCTCTTTAGGGTGTTCATCTGCGTGGCAGCAGGAAGAATATTTTCCAGGCAAATGAACGTTATTGTGGGTAAATCCTTTCAATGCTAAAAACATTAAATTCTGTGGTTACTCCTCCAGAGAAAGCTTAGATGATATCAGAAAACCTGGGAGAGTGACCTTAGCTATGACCAGCCCAGTTAAATAATAATGGAGCCATAATTCTCTCTAGCATGGTTTATTGAATTTAATTTGTATGATTTCACTTGTGAAAAGGCTTTCCAGACACTCTCAGTTAAGAATGCTTGTGAAAGTGTTCCTATTTCTCCACATCCTCTCCAGCACCTGTTGTTTCTTGACTTTTTAATGATTGTCATTCTAACTGGTGTGAGATGGTATCTCATTGTGGGTTTGATTTGCATTTCTCTGCACACCAACATGGCACATGTATACATATGTAACAAACCTGCACGCTGTGCACATGTACCCTAGAACTTAAAGTATAAAAAAAGAAAAAAAGAATGCTTGTGAAAGGAAAGAGCCTCAAACATCTCCATGTCTGTCATCCGATTTCAGCCTTTAGCTAATCTCATACTCATTCAAAGAAACTTGGCCAGGAGGAGGAAGCGATCCTGCACTAAATTCATCCAAACTCTAATGGAGACATTGTGGGATTCGTGGGTAAGGGCAAAAGAGAAGGTCAATGTTTGGGACATCTTAATGATCATGAAGTCATCAATTTTGCCCTTTTTGTTTTTCAGTGTGAAAATGAGTTGGGTTGTGTATTGGTTAGGAGTGCGGATGACTGTAAAAACAGGAAAGCTCTAACACAATGACTTAACAAGTAGGTTTTTGTTTTCCTAGCTGCCACATATAGAGCCTGGAGGTAGGTAGTTCAGTCTGGATACTATGGATGTTATCAGTCTCCCAGGCTCCTTTCCTTCTATTCTGTCGTCATTAGTATGGTGGCTTATTCCTTGGTAATGCATCATTGCCACTGCCTTCCCTGTGACTGAGAAAGGAAAAGGTAGAAGACAGAGTGTCAAAGGGTTGTGCAGCATCTCTCCCTTTATACCAGAAATGCTAGAAGCACTTCTGGGAAGATTTCGACTAAAGTCGCAGAGCTTGTGGCGTCCCCAGGCCAAACACTGAATGGCATGACCATGCCTGGTTTAGATCAGTTTTTCCTCTGGGACTGGGGCAGGAGCCTGCTGCTCTCATTAATCCATCTGGGCTCTTTTAATAGGAGACAATGGGAGTGGCCAGACAGTCTATCCAATAGGTGGTGTCAACCCAAGATTGTAAGATGTAGACATGGTTGTAATAAAATATAGCCATCTATTCAGTGATTTTTAGGTTACCTAAGATTTATTTCATTGACCAATATAGTTCCCTTTCAGTGATCATTTCCTATTATCTTGGCATAAGAAGGCTACTAATATGTAACTATTATTTATATAAATATTCCTTAAATATTTAAAAATCTAAGATTCTTTGCTTATTGTCACTTATATTGCACAATTCATTTGAAATCACACGTGATTGTGTGTTACTTGTAACAAGTTGTACAATTTCTCTTGAATTGTACAATTGTAAAGGATCTTGAATTTTAAATGCACCTTCAATTAAAATATGCAAATATATGTATCTTTTTAATAAAGACCCAAGGAAAAAAAAAAACACAGTCCACAATTAAGACTGAACTATTTGTCTGCCTAACAGAAGAAGTAAATACCTTACCCTTATCCAGTCCTCCTGTCCTGAACATTCTGCATGTGTCAGACTTTATCAGGAGGCTGTAGCCACAAGCACATACCACTGCAGTGAAGAATGTGAATGTGATGGGGAATAGATGGTGGCAAAAGATAAAAATAATGAGTCAAACTTAAGCCTAATGATAGGCTATTTTCTCTCACACTTAATTATATAACGGAGATACTTTTTTTTCCGTATGATCAAAATAGCCTACTATTTATCATACTGCCATTAACAGTTTAATTACTAGTGGCTGAGGAGGGTGATTTGCAGGAACCTAAAATTATGGCTAATCTCTGAGAAGAAAAAAAAGTAATTTAGTGCTCAGATAAGATAAATATGTTCTCATGTTGATTTCATGAATAAAGCAAATGTTTAATGTGGTAGGCGTCTGATATCCAAGAGTCACAGCAGTGCAATATGGCAATTTGAAATAACTTCACTTAATCCGTATCTAGTTCTACCGCGGGTTAAGTGATGCCCCTCAAATCAGGTTTGCATATGGGAAAATCTCCATGTACCATTAGTGTATAACATCAATATTATTCACGTCTTCTAAGAACCAGGTAATATATGCAATTCAACTCCACTTTTGGGTTATAATTAGGGAGAACATATAATTTATCATCTGAAACAGGAACACTTTTCCAGTCTAAGTATTTATGGTCTTGGGAGGGTAAACATGACTATATTACAGAGTGATACAACTTTTAGCAAATTACCTCCATCTTCTCAACGAGTCATCGTTTTGCCTCCCAGTTTCCAGATTGTGCAGCAATTAGTGTGACAGTGTGATTATATTTTAGGTCCTTCTCCACATTTCCTGACTTCTTTTGGGCTGGAATGTCAACCTGGGTCTTCCCCCAGCCTAACAATTCTGGCCTCTCCCCAAAGGGGAAGAGAGTGAGTCATTTGACCTGTGAGTTGCAGAGAAGAGATGAGCAGGCTTGGCTAAGCCTCACTGGGCTTTCTCTTGGTGATCTCCAGCAAGAAGGTATTCTGGAATGATCTCTACCACATAGCAAGCCTTCTGGGTAGGTTCGGCACTTCTCTGCGCTGGGGAGGAGGATTGGAAACCTATGGGTGCTCATAAATTGGGAGGAATTAGTAACAGGAAGCCCACGGTGGCCACAATTTAAGCCTCTTCCTCTAATCAAACATGTCTAGGTGGTAACGCTAATATTGATCCCCATTTGATTTCTGCCTCTACTTCTTAATTGGTCATATCTGCCATGCTGACTGCTTATTTTCTACCTTGAGGTAGGCAGCTATGTTTCTGTTTGGCCAAAGGCTTAAGTGTCAAGGCTTAAAAGCAACAAAACACCGGGACACTTGTAGGAGTGAGATGGCGTATGCTTGCTAATTGCACTGGGCAGGCTGGGTAAACAGGACCCATCATCGGGGTGTTGATGCTTAACTGGACCCTCGCTTATCTAAAGAACGGTCTCTCCTCACTGTGCCTCATCATCTTTGCAATCCTGTGCTGGATATCCGTTTATTTAACTTGGCTTGTTTTGAGGCCCCTTTCACATTTGAGTATTTACTTCAGTAAATGGACTTTATCGACCTAATTCTCATTCAAAAAAGGCCATTAGAATTGTTTTTCTTTTTCTCTTCTTATGTAAATCATTCTCTTTTTTAGATGCATTATAAAGAAGAGTTTAAAAAGTCCAAGGATAAGTGTACATTTGTGACTGACACTCCTATGCTAAACCATGTAAAAAATATTGGTGCTTTTATTTCTGAGGTAAGGTATCAAAAGCTTGCAAACTGGCTTGCATTTTTCTTTTTCTTTTTATACAGATGAAAGTCTGTGCATTAAAGAGATGGCGAATAATATTTTCAAAAGCACTACTGAATGTTAGTAATAGCTACATAATTATCTAATGCGACGCTCTGTCATTTAACTCATATAGATTGACATATTTTACTATGTATGGTTTATATATTTTATTATACATGTCTATATTTTGACTCTAAATCTTTCTTATTTATATACAATTCCTCTTGAAAAGGCATCTTTTTATTCAATAAGTAGAAAACACTGGCACAATGGTTCACTTTAGAAGTTCCATTATTTTGTTTCCTAATAGATATATTAGAGATAAATGATTGAATATCATTTTGGAAATAAATAAGATTTACCAGTTGTCTAAAATGTAGTATCTTTGATAAATAATGTTAAATGAATTTAAACTATTTTGGAGTAGGATAAAATTCAGTTCAACAGTGATACCTATTATGAAACCACAGACTGAGGAATACGCTACGTTCATTTTCCAGCTGAAAAATTATGTAGTTTCTTTCTGAAAGCATTTGGAGCTACAGTTTATGTTGCACTGTAAAGCATAATGTTAACGATGATGATTTCTGTGACGAGGCATTACTGTAGTCTGTGAATAGATCACTTAGAAGAAATACGTTTGAAAAGAAAAGGAATGAAATTGTGTTGTAAATGACTGACCTCTAGTGTTTCATAAATTATGTTGGAAAAAGATCAACTGGATGTTCTTGGGATTATTTCTGCTAATGCGAAACAATTTTGAATGAAATCAGTACATTTTATTTCATTAAGTACCAGAATCCAGAGCGTGTGGTAGCAGAAGGCTTGCACAGGATCTGTGCTCAATAAATCAATACTCAAATCTAGCTCTGAGCAGGAAGAACATCAGGAACTCGTCTGCAGATAATGGAAGAACACAGTTTGTTTGTCTTAGCTATGTTCCGTTATCCTGTGCAGATAAATACTTGATGTTCTCAATTATTGATTATGTTTCCTGAAGGAGTTAATTGCAGAGCAAAATATTGGAAATGAGCAATCTGTTGTGTTCCCTTGAACCTTAGTTTTCCCAAGAGGAAAGAGTGTTTGTCTTTGGAGTAGTGATTGAGATGGCTTACAGACAGTGCAGGTCAGAGGTGGGTAGGCACATAAACAACAAAAAAGCACTCCACCCTCCCCCTGGAGCAGGAGGAGGCTGAGAAGACCTGAATAAAAGAACACTGTCCTTTGTCAAGTTCTGGATAGTAGATTCTAACGACTTGTATTTTCTGGAACAACTCGAATTGCTTGCTCACTCATCCAGCATGAAACTGTCAATATACACAAATAGATTTACTTTTAGAAATGTGCTTGTGTTTAAATAGAAAGACAGCCGTTATGTCCTTGCATGTCTCATTGAAAGCGTTCTCTATGATAAATTGGATTTATTTCTATCTCTTCAGAATATGTTTGTCAGCTCCAGTATCTAAAATTAAAATGGTCTGCAGATTTTAAAATCAATTCTGTTTTGGAAGAAAGTTTCTTCTTTTCTTCTTAAATTCACAATTTAAAAAAATGGAAGTTTATTTATTAATTTTTTTCCTGTTCTTTTCCCCCAGGCAAAATATAAAGGCACCATTAAAGCAGATCTTTCTAATTCTCTTTATAAGCGGATGCCAGCCACAATTGACAGTGTTTTTGCAAGAGAAGTTACACAGCTCCAGAGTGAGGTGGGGTTTTTCTAAAGTGTCTCATAATTATGTAGATAAAACATATAACTGGAAAAAAGTTACTTAGCATTTTAATAAAATGTCTTCATCATGGGTGTTAAATACCAAATGAAAGTTGAAAGCGACTGATTAATGTGCTGTCAGTAGTTGCTGTTGAAACTGCAGAAAATGAAAAGGACATGCAGGTTTATGTCAGTCACGTGCTGCTGTTTTCTGAGTCCCTTTCAACGCAGTTTATAGAGCAAATCTTAATCTCATTTAGACAGCTTACATGGATGAAATTCTCATAGTAAATATTAAACTATTCTCTAATTTCATATATGATCCCTAAGTAGAGAATATTTGAATAGCTTGCTAAAAGCCACATAAAGAGATAATGGGGCTGGACACTCTGGCTCAGGCCTGTAATCCCAGTACTTCAGGAGGCCAAGGTGGGTAGATTGCTTGAGCTCAGGAGTTCAAGACAAGCCTGGGCAACATGGCAAAAGCTGGTCTCTACCAAAAACACAAAAATTAGCCATGCGTTGGCATATACCTGTGGTGCCAGCTACTCAGGAGGCTGAGGTGGGAGGATTGCTTGAGCCTGGGAAGTTGAGGCTGCAGTGAACCAAGATCATGCCACTGCACTCCAGCTACAGCAACAGAGTGAGACTCTGTCTCAAAAAAAAAAAAAAAAAGATAATGGTTAAATTCAGTATCTACAGATCTGCTTCATCAATTAAACAAATGGTCCCTGAATTTCCTTTTCTGTGGATTGTGTTTTTCCTTTAGGATATCTCAGGCTACCAAAAAGAGCCCCCATCAGGTGGAAGTTACAATTTGGTGATTGCCAGTTGCAGAGGAACTTAAGAATTGTCATCATGTAAACTCATTTTGAATCCAGAAGGGTTTAAGAGTAATTTTCTCTTTGTAGCGTATCAACACATAAGGCATTCTTAATCTATTGCATTTCCTAAAACAGAATTTCTAAATAGAATGTTTCACCTCTTTCTGGTTCATCTTAATGTTGTGTTTTCTTCACAGAACAATCAAATTTGGGGACGTTATTTTGTTAATCTATTCTTTAGCTCTCTCAGCTACACAAGAGCAGGGACCTCATCTGTCTTGTTCCTTGCTCTGGTCTCGGAAGAGTTCCTGGCACACAGAGAGTGCTCAGTAAATACTCGTAACATGGATTTTGTGGAATTTTGAAATTTTCTTTCCAAGGATATGCTTCCTTTTACATAGTTTGTATTTCTTCATTTCACATATTAGGTTAATAATAGTAAACACACAGAAGTTGTTCTATGCATTTCACGTGTATTTATGCCAGTCAGTCCTCACAACAACCCAATGAGGGTGTCCCCAGTTTAGAGTTGTGGAGACTGAAGCACAGAGAGGTTAAGTCAGTTGGCCAAAGTGGCACAGCCAGTAAATGGCAGCACCGGCACGTGAATATGGGCAGTCTGGCCCCAGAGTCTAGGTTTTTAACCACACACTATGCTATATTTTTCCTACCATTTCCAACCCTCTTTTTCTTATTAAGTAAGTTTACTTCTTTCCCCAGAATTTCCCCAGAATCTCTCTCTCTTTTTTTTACATGGAGTCTTGCTTGCTCACCCAGGCTAGAGTGCAATGGCTTGATCTCAGCTCACTGCAACCTCTGCCTCCCGGGTTCAAGTTATTCTCATGCCTCAGCCTCCTGAGTAGCTGGCATTACAGGTGCACACTACCACACCTAGCTAATTTTTGTGTTTATTTATTTATTTTTTTTTAGTAGAGACAGGGTCTCGCCATGTTGGCCAGGCTGGTCTCAAACTCCTGACCTCAGGCGATCTGCCAACCTCAGCCTCCCAAAGTGCAGGGGTTACAGGTGTGAGCCACTGTGCCGCACCTTTCCCCAGAATCTTTTTAAGTAGAGATACCTAGCTAATCTTATTTTTAAATTTTTTTGTTTTAAGTTCTGGGGTACATGTGCAGCATGTGCAGATTTGTTACATAGGTAAATGTGTGCCATGGTGATTTGCTGCACCTATTTAATATCAACCCATCCCCTAGGTATTAAGCGCAACATGCATTAGCTATTTTTAAGTAGTCTGAAAATACATTACTCTTGAAAAGTGCTGAGCATAGTTATTCTTTGCAGAACACCTTTAAGTATTTCACTATTACAAATTTAAATGTTCACTGTGTACCTGACTTGGCAGTAAACTAATCTCAGTTATGCAACATGCAGCTTAAAATATATGATGTCAAGGTTCTGCATGGGTGACTGTGACTAATATGCCCTTTATTTTTCCTGCCAATATCTGACCACCTAAGCACTTGCTGATAATGTGGGTTACTTTAAAAAGCAGATAATTACAACCCAACACTTGATATGTGACAAGCAACAATTAAGCAATAAAGAAAGAAAAGGAAAACAATCTATTATTGCTTTTATACTTCCTTGGGAAGGTAACTTTTCCGATATTTGCATCCTCATTTCTTTGGAAGCACACAATAGCTCTCAACTTCTTATAGCATAAATAGGTCTATAATACACAAATCCCTGCCACGTAGAACCTAACATGAAAAATAATCCAGGTTGTATATTTTGGAATCTATTATTTGTCAGAATAGGTTCCCACTAACATTGTTAACGTGTTATCCTATACTAAAATAGACACCACTGGGAAAAATACATATGCACTCACTTTCTAGCATTGCTTTCCATTGTTGTAATTAGTCACTGAACTTGTTAATAAAGAAAAACCTGGATTCTGGATAAGGTAGCTATTTCAAAGATTTATGTAACTGTCATAACATTTCTTTAGATTTACGTACATCAATGCTATTATTGTTAAAATTGTGATTCTTAGAGTTTACCTAATAACAAGAGGGGCAAGAAAGTAGAAGAACTATTTGACAATGTCTGTGATAATTAAACAACTAAACATTTACTGTGTCCAAATAGTATCAGATTTGTGATATCCTAAATTGGAGTATTGGATGAATTCAGAAATTTAATGACATTCTGGGTTCTAATGAAAAGTCTCTTCAACTTTTGACAAATTATTAAAACAAACTATTATCTTAAAGTCAATTTGCAAACACTCTCAGATGCTTAAATTGAAACTAGAATGATAAGGTAAAGTTAGCTTGATGAACACTTACAGAAAATGCCTGAAAGGAAGAAATGCCAGAAAAAGACAGAAATGTAGAGTTTTTAGGAGGCCATTTTATTAGCTATCCCCTGTTAACAATTTTATAAGCACAGATTACAAAGAAAGCTTCTGAGAATGAAATGGACCATGCCATGAGGTGGCGAGATCCTTCTCATCAGGGCTGTTTCAGGCACAAAGGCTAAATAATGCCTTATCATAGAAGCAATTCAGGCTACTCAGGCATTGGAACTGCAGCTTAATGAGAGTCTATGTGTCATCCGCAGTGGTCGCAGGATTCTGTTTCAGAAGTTCAGAGGTTCTATGCTATGGGAATAAAAGCGTATTTACCTGTGTCACATAAAATGTAATGTAAGTTATGTTATTGTTCTGATCGTCTTTGTAGCATCCTATGCTATGTTGTTAGAAATAACCATCAAGTAGAGTTAAGGAGCCAAATAAATCATACTTTTCAGGGGCAAAGCCATTATTTTAATTTTCATTCTTGACCTCCTTGGCCCGTAAACTTTAATTCGAGATCTGTGAATTTTCTGAAAGCGAGGGCAGGGAGAAGCTTCAGAGCGTCTGTAAAACCCCCAATTTCAATGCCACATTTGGCCAGGTGCTGTGGCTCATGCCTGTAATCCCAGAACTTTGGAAGGCCGAGGCGGGCAGATCTCTTGAGCCCAGGAGTTCAAGACCAGCCTGGGCAACATAGTGAGACTCCATCTCTAAAATAAATGAATAAATAAGTAAATGCCAAAAAATTCTGTAAGTTAAACATAAATGTACATTTTATCTGTATACATATGAAATATAAAATATGCTGTAAGATCAAAAATGTAAAATAAATGTATTTATCACTTATATAAACATAAAGTGTATATGACTATTGCAAGTGGACTCCTGTCTCCAGGTTCCTAATAACATGGCAATCTTAGTTCTCAAAATATGAAGAAAACAGCATTAATGTAGGGAAATGTCATACAATAATGACAAATCCTAAGAAATCAAATTTATCAGCAAATTTATTAGCTTGACACAATTTTCCATTAGCTATTTTAAGAAAGAAAATTAATATGATAAATTAAAGTTCAGCTCCCTCCAATTTGATGTAATCTTAATTCTAAAGTGGTACTTAGTAGCGGCTATAAATGAAATGACGATTTTAATGCTGCAAGTAGAAAATTACATAGCCTTTTTAAGAAAGAGTGCTTTTTAAAATTGTGCTTGATGACTCATCATTTCTATGATAACCCACAAAATGATCAGCTGCATTGTGTTACATTTATCTAGTCACAAGTATATGATAGTAGGTCTGAAGTACAAAATAAACCAGGCAACCATGAAAAAGGAAATAGGCATATACTAGTTATTTTCATTTAAGACGAAGGAGCAAATCTCATAGAAGTTTTTCCTTGGCTTTATAGACTTGGGTACCCATTAAACTCCTCCTTCCCCTACCTCTGAGTTATAACACGGGGTGTAATAGAACTGAGATAATGGACTTTCTCCACCTGAATGGAGGTTTTTAAAGGGTTCCCTGCTTAACATAATTAATTGGTGAAAATGTAAAGATGCAGTCTCCAGAGGGAGATATCTTGATGGAGTATATCGATGGACAGACTTTAACAAGATGAATTATCCCTAGAACAACGTGAGGTGCTGCTTCTGAGTCCCGGTAACCAACCAAATCCTCAGGATTTGAGGCAGAAATATGGCTGGGCAAGACTTAAGACTTAAAGTTATCAGTTGGCAGAAGTCTCAGCATAGCTATCAAAAGAAAAATATTGTGATCTTTGGATATGTTAATAACGTTTAGCACGGAGGAGGAGATAACCTGGATTAAATCTAACAGTTCTAATTAAGATTGGTCCGACCATTGTTAACACCTTAAGAAAGAGATTGATAAATTGGGATTTGGGCTGAAGAGAGCATGTAAGGCGTTCAGGAGTACAGCACTTTAATCCATACTGCGAGTCTGGAGGAACAGAAGTCATTGCCGACTGTCTTCCCACATTGGAAGCTCTGTCTCATGAACTAGGCTCTTTTCATATGGCCACATAGATGCAGCTAGGGGGAGATGGACTGGGGTTTCAGTAAAGAAAGAACTTTTAACCTGAGCTTTCAGAGTTTAGAGACTATGGTGGCCCGGGTTGAGTTCTCTTTCAGTGGAAGTTTTTGAAAAACTAGATGGGGGTCTGTCCAGAGAGGGGATTGAAACATTGATAGTTACACCAGATGACATTTTTTTTGGATGACGAGATTCAGTGACTTTAGTTGTAAAAATCAGACTTATAATGATCACATTAATCCTTTCAATAGGTTTATTATCCAAGTTGAATGGGTGGTTAATACTGTTTATAAAAGCCAATTAAGGGTTTAAGCTCACAAGAATGTTTAGTAAACTCATTTATTCATCTGTTCACCAAACATTTATTGCATTTCTACTCTGTCATTCACTGTGACAGGCACAGGATAAAAAGATGTGTGAGATAGGTGTGCAGTCAAGGAGCTCATATTGGTAAAAACTTTCTCCTTAAGTTTAATTTTATATATTCTTTGCATTGAAAACTAGATCTTGTTTTGTTGTTGGTAAAGCCTGTTCTAGTTTTTCTTTTTCTTTCTCTTTCTCCTTTCCTTTCATTTCCTTTAGTTTCCACTTCTCTTTCTTTTCTCCTTTCCTTTCTTTCTTCTCTTCCCTTCTCTTTCTCTCTCCTTCCTTCCTTCCTTCCTTCATTTTCTTTCCTTTTTTCTTTCTTTTTTTCTTTCCTTTCTTTCTCCTTCTTTCTCTTCTCTTCTTTTCTTTTCTGTCACAGGATCTTACCCTATCACTCAGGCTGGAATGCCATGACTCACTGCAGCCTCGACTTGCTGGGATCAGGCAATCCTCCTGCCTCAGCCTCCCATGTAGCTGGGACAACAGCCATGTGCCACCATACCTGGTTTCGTTTCGATATTTTGTAGAGATGGGGGCCTCACTTTGTCATAATCAAGTCTCCCTCTTGGACTTCTCTAATTACACGCATGAGCCACTGAGCCCAACCTACTTTTTCTTTCTTAAGTTGCCATTTTTCTCATGTCAAGTAATTCCAACTCCATTTAACATCCTTTTAGTATTAAACTTTTAATATATTTTAAAATTAATATTTCCTTTCTGTCCTTCATTTGTTATTATTTTATTCTCATTCTTTTAGCTATTCATTTATTTATTTATTCATTCACTGAGCAATATTTTGTGCCAGGCACTCCTCTGGGTTCTGAGGATTCAGTGAACATAACAGTTGTGTTTAGTAAGGGAAGACGGATAAGTAATTATACATAAACTAAACAAAGTAATTAAACATTATGAAGGAAATAAATAGGTTAATAATATCAATGGAGACCAAGGGGATAACATGGTTTCTGTCTTTGGGTTCCTCTTTAATTTCCAACTTTGTGGTTGAGTTTGGTTACATCTACTTCTGAGATATCTTTCTCATATCCCCTCTCCATCCTAGTATGGAGGAAATTCAACATAGTGCTTATGGATGGCATTGGTCCATTTCCCTAGTGGAGGCCAAGACTTGACATATCTGAGAATTTTGCCTGCATGCTATATTTTCTCCCAAAGGTTTGTGCATTTGATGAAGCTTATGTTATCTTACAGCTGTGCCTACATAAAATCAGACCCAATCATTTGAAAACTAACAGTTTACTTTCAAATATCCTATAATTCCCCTCTACTTAGTTGTTTTACCAAGATTTAAATCTTTGACATCTATACCCCAGAAAGCTCTTGGATGTGGAGGATTTCCCAAAATGCACCCAAGGTTTAAGCTAGAAGAATAAAAATGGAAATTCCATCTTTGGTCAAGGACATTTTGAAATAAACAACAAAGAGTTAGAATTAGGAATCTGAACAGAAGCACAAAGATGAATGCATTGTGGATACTGTCTTGTTATAGAGATTTAGGCAAATTAACTATCAGTGGTGGTGTTCAAATATATAAAGTCCTAGCAAAACACTGAAATTTAGCAGGCAAGAATTTATACACCTCTAAATGGGACTAACAATTATTTGTGTTTTTCAGGTGGCCTACAAGCAGAAACATGATGCTGCCAAAGGAGTCTCAGATTATGCCCACATGAAGGAGCCCCCTGAGGTTAAACATGCCATGGAGGTCAATAAACACCAAAGTAATGTAAGGAAGCTCATTTCTCATGATTTTCTAGTGAATTGTAGTTAAGTCATATCAAGGCTTATGATTATTTTGCTGCAATTTAAATATTACAAGAGCCCTATTCAAAAAATACTTTAATATTTCTTATCAGTTAGAGGTACATCTGAATTATTCTATCCACAGTTATTAACACCTTGCCGAATACCTTTATGTTATCGGGCCCTTTCAGGCATTGGAATTTTGCTTTGTACAAGACAAAGGTAGATCCTTTAGACCTATTGGGTTATCAAGCATTTCCAGAGCTTCCTTGACTTGATGCTGAAGCTCATGGCTTCTAAGTCTAGAATCACAGAAGAATTGGAAGAAAGGGCATCAGGAATCAATGGCACACAGACGGATCATTCACTAACACCAGCTATGTTGTACCCACTACTGTTTTCTCTTTTCTTTTCTTTTCTTTTCTTTTTTTTTGAGACAGAGCCTGGCTCTGCCACCCAGGCTGATGCAGTGGTGTGATCTCGGCTCACTGCAACCTGTGCCTCCTGGGTTCGAGCAATTCTCTGCCTCAGACTCCCGAGTAGCTGGGATTATAGGTGCCCACAACCACACCTGGCTAATTTTTGTATTTTTACTAGAAACAGGGTTTCACTATCTTGGCCAGGCTGGTCTTCAGCTCCTGACCTTGTGATCCACCTGCCTCAGCCTCCCAAAGTGCTGGGGTTACAGGCATGAGCCACCGTGCCTGGCCTATAGTTTCTTTTAGGATGTTTGTAAGAACAAATGGTCCAACCTAAGACCCATGGGAAATATGACAGCAGTAGATGCCAAATGGCTGACTTTAAAGCCAAGATGGAGGAAATCAGTCAGTAGAAAATCAGTTTCTTCTTTGGTAAAAGTTAGCAGTTGCATCAAGGTTTGCATGCATTTGCTGAATTACCACCACCATCCTGGTGGCCTAGAAGAGTAATTTCTTCCTGGAATTGTAGGGGAAGCTTTTTTTAATCTCCTCATCCTGACTTTTCTCTCCAAAAGGAATGTGTGAACTGTTCATCAGGTTCTTTATGCATTAAAATCAGTTAAGATAAAGTGCCTGTCTTTTTTGGGTCAAGAAACTCCCTTTCTTGGAAAAGTACCGGAAGTCCAGTTGTCATCTCACATAGAGTCTGTTCTGTCACTTAGTCCCTTTATGGAATGGTGCTTGGCTGACCATGTGTCCCCATAGCCCCACTGTGCAGAGTGTTTTTCGCAGAATGGCAGCTGTTATTTGATATTAAATTGCAGTAAGCCAATGTTTAAGTAAAAAAGTGGAATGAGGTTTTACTTTTTAACCCATATATACAAACATATGCCAATAGCAGAGCACTTTTCTAAGATAGTTTAAGATTGCTAGGAGATGAAGAAGCTACATGTCTATAATTATTTTAAGGGTTCTTTTAAGGGGATGCTTTATAAGAACTGTTTGCTTAAGGATGACTGTAATAATCATAATAACTACCACTTACTGAGCACAGCCATGCACCAGGAACTATGCCAAGACTTTGATCATTTCCAATTCTCGTGAAAACCCTGTACTGATTCTTATTTTGTAGATGAGGAAAATGAGACTAAGAAATCAAACTGCTGAGTCTGCTCTTTCTGTTCCACCTTGCTGTTTCCACCTTAAAGGTCACTGGCAATTAGTTGAGGTTTTAAATGCAGTTTTTAAAAATGGGGAGCAAAATAGGTTGTCTTCAGATTTCAAATGCACTGCAGGAAAGAATGGCAGAGAAACCCTGAGTTTCCAGTATTTTAACACTGAAGAGACTAAATTCACACAAAAGGCCACGGGTTAGAAGGTGGTCTGGTGGTCTGGGGTGAGGTCTCTTGTTACACGAATCCCCGGGAGGCTCTTTCCAACTCTATAATTCAATGAAATTCAAATACGAAAGTTCCTTATCATAGAACTGGACTTATTATTTTAACTCTGCCTTTTCTTCTAAAAGGTCTTTGATTGAGGGATTGAGGGAATAGAGTATAAAGCCCTTTTCTCCTTCATTCAATACTGTGTACTTATGGGAGAAGGCTGTATTTACTTATACTCCTCTGCCGACTTGACTCAACCTTTGCATGCAAAGTTTGTACATATAATAGGATTTAGAAAGTGTTTAAGACTATTTACTCAGATTTAAAGTGAGAATGATATTTGTATTCTACCTGTGAAGTAGTTGATATTCCTCTGGAGTCAAGCCACTTAGAATAATACATTTGTTGTCCCTACAATATGAAATTTAAACATAGGTCTTGAAAGTACATCTCTTGGTTCTGTGGGTGGATCTATGGAATCTCTATAAAAGACAATCTCCCATAAACCTGTCTCCTGTAAAAGTTCAGCCCAATGAAACTCATTGCAGAGAATTTGCTAGTAGAATTACCCTTTCATAATGCAGACTGTCACTTTGCACTATGGCTATAAATGACTTCATTTAATTTAAAATAAAAGTGTGTCATATGTGTATCTGATTCACCTGAAGACAATGGAAGTCAGCATCTTTGCCTAACTTTATGTTTCCACAAAAATCAAGTCAGATTTCTAATACCTTTTAGTGAACCAGGATTTCTCTCTCTTGTGCCTTTAGAAATGTGAGTAAGCAGAAGAGAATGAGGGAGAGGGCTCATGTGACTGTATGGATTAATTTCCACCTCTGAGTAATGGAGTTCCCAGGGGCAGAGTTTTCTGGAGGCAGTAGTCTTTTGTGCCACCCCAAAATTAAATGATCTCCAAACAGTAAAAAAAAATTTCTTAGAATAGCCTCCACTGTAGTGAAGTGGCGTCATTGTCTGGGGTAATACCTGAGGTTCATCATCTCATGTCAAGTAAATTAAGGACACGGACACACACAAGGAGTGAGTTTAGGAGTGGAGGTTTACTAGGCAAAAGAAAGAGAAAGGAGAACAGCTCTCTTTTCTTGTGAGAGAGAGGTACACCCAAATGGGACTTGTGCCTTGTGGCAGAGTGCACCGGATTTTATAGACGGGCTTGAGGAGCTGGTTTCTGATTTACATAGGGCCCACAGATTGGTTGGACCAGGTATGACATTTACATAGCCTGTGAGGAAGCTGGTTGCCCCCTGCCCCCAGTCCCACTATGCAAATGGAGTCTTTGCCTGGCCATTTCCCTGTTGTCTGCTCCCTACTGCACATGTGGTTGGAAAGGAAAAGGGAAGATGGAACTGTCATTTTGAACATGCCTACTCCCAGGTAGCCTTTTCCTATTGGCAACTGCCAACATTCACATGTTCAAGCTTCCAGCTCACTTGTGTACGTCTGCAGCTCGATTTTACAGGCTGCTCTTTGTTAGAAAAGAAAATGACTTTGGGGCTGCTTTTCATTAAAAGGAAAGCCTTACCAAGGACTTCCTTACCCTTGCTATCTGCCTAAATAATTTATTCTTAACTCCTGTATCAGTAGCATATAGAAAAGGAACTTGGAGTCAGACGTTGGTTAAAATGCTTCTTGGCCATACGTTGCCTAGATGACCCTGGACAAGTTACTTAATGTCTCTAAATCTCAATTTTCTCATCTGTAAAATGGGGACAACAATATCTACCTCAGAAGATTCTCACAAGTATTAAATGAAACAATATGCGTAAAGGGCTTCACAGAAGAGCCTCCATCTTCAAGGTGGCTGGCATACACTATTGGTTCTATTTGGTCCTCCTTCGATTTTTAAAGGGTGAGTTGGGAGTTTAGGGTGATGTCATAGTTAATTTGAAACAATTAAAGGAAGTCCAATTTATAAAAGACCAAATCAATATGAAATTTATATTAGGAAATGTTTAGGTCAGAAAGACATATTCAAAAGGTTCCTGAACCTATCTTACTAATACTATAATCAGAAAATGATTAAAAACAGCCAACCGAAATCTTTTTGTACCTTAAGGGATATACCCCTGCCAAACTTTTCTAATGTAATTAGAGAAATTGGAGATATTCTATCCCATGACTTTCCCCTAAAGATGGACTTATAATGAAAGCCCTAGTTATATTATTAGTTCTCATCAATCTTATCAGAGACATGAAGTCCAACGGTTCTGAAATAAGTCAAACAAATTTTAAACTCTATTTTAAGTTTTGTAAGTAATGTGGTCTATACAGACTTGTGATGAAATTGGAGTGGTAAACTTTTCCAAAACACCATATTGGTAATCGATTCAATGTGTATTAGAAAGAAGTATTCAGCGTGGGAAATAAAAGACTTAATGTTCTTTTCAAGAATGATATATGTACTTTCTTAAAATTAATAAAAACTTATCAGTAGACAATTTCTATTCTATCAGAAAGTGAGAAAGCTTAAAGATAAATCAGTAAAATGATACTGGAAAAACAATTATGACTCTACGTGGTTCCCCAATGAGACTTACAATAATGGTGCTTTAGGATTTTAGCATTAAAATTAGATATATTAGTATTTTATTCATCTCTAAGAAAGAATAGTTAGTAATACTTATTTTGCCTTCTATACAAGATTATGATGGTGATAAAATTAAATCATGAATAAGAAAATAAGACAACTTTCATCAACTATAGAATGATTTATCAACAGTGACAGCAATCCTAAAGGATAAACTATTCTGGCCGTAACTCTGTAGTTTACTCCTTCTTTTGGAAGATTGAACACTTTTTATCTCTTCTGAATGGTATCTGAACCTATGTTTACTTACCTTTAAAAGGCTTATATTCTCTTACAGAAAAATAATATTTACAATTTAATAATTTAGTAGGTTTTTACTCACAGCATGCCCAGACAAAGGTAAGCATCATTTGAAATGGAATTAGCAGTCCCCATGCCTATTTGATGATACCTGGAGGGCTTCTCTAATGTGAGAGTTTATGCTAAAGACGAAGGTTTTCTTGAGATGGGTTGAACCATTGCTTAAAGATTGTTGGTATATACCAGTTACATGATTTGCCTCTGTTCCACAAACTTAAAAGATTATATATTCTGTGTCCTTTCTTCTCACCAAGAATCAGTTTAACCTTCAAAGAGTTCTGGGTCAGCTGGATGTGTTTTCTTTAAGGTCTGTCTGCTCATGCAGGCCTTAGCCCGCACAGCTGGCTGGCTGGCTGGCTGGCTGGCTGTCACTCCTGCAAGGCTGCCATCCCTGAGCTGTCTTAATCTTCTCATCTCCAAGTGAAAGTCATCTCCTTGACTTTCACTTCAAGGAGAGTCTATGGAGGTTTTGCTTTTCTCTGGTTTATTAACTCACCTACCAAAGAGTCTCAAATCACTGTTGCCTGAGTATAAAAAGCTTGCTGGAAGGCCACTGTGAATCCTCTGACTGCACGCGTGTCTGCCTATACCTGCAGAATAAAGGTGTCTATTTCATGTCCACTTTCAAAATCTCACATGCATTTCTCTTACTGGCCATGTCTAACCCAGAACTATTTAAGGAAAGGGATTCTGAAGGATGTAGTTCCAGCCTTAGAAGGGAGTGTTGATGTAGCCCAGTTGAGTCAAGACACATCAGGTATGAAGTGAGGATTTAATGAATTGATGCAGAAAAGGATGGCCTGGCACCTTGGACACTCTGCATGAGCATGGGGAACATGCAAAAGACATGGCTGTTATGAAACAGAAGTGGAAAGATTATAAGGAGAGAACAAGCTGAGATTAAAAGAGAATAACATAAGATAAAAATATGAGTTCAGAGTGAAAGTGAATATGGTAAGATAAATTCAGAGAGAGATTTTGATGGACTTCAAATATTTGTTGGAAGTAACAAAGAACAGATTTGGCACTATAGAAAATGTGAGGCTGGGTGCAGTGGCTCACGCCTGTAATCCTACCATGTTGGGAGGCCAAGGTGAGAGGATCACTTGAGGTCAGGAGTTTGAGACCAGCCTGGCCAACATGATAAACCTCATCTCTACTAAAAATACAAAAACTAGCTGGGTGTGGTGGCATGCACCTGTAATCCCAGCTACTCAGGAGGCTGCGGCAGGAGTATTGCTTGAACCCAGGAGGTGGAGGTTGCAGTGAGCCGAGATCATGCCACTGCACTTCAACCTGGGTGACATAGCAAGATTCCATCTCCAAAAAAGAAAGAAAGAAAGAAAGAAAAGTGAAATGTAGGCTGTGTTAGAACTCTCTAGATTTAGTGACAGCAATCTATTTCAAGTTAGTGCAAGGGAAAAATGAGATTCTGTTGTGTATGTAATTGGCAAATCCAAGCTGTCTTCAGGCATAAGTGGGCTGGAGGCTTCACAGTGTTACCAGAACTCTTCTTCTCTCCCCACCTCTGGGCTCTGGGACGTGTATAACACTTTCAGATAGGCGCTTTCTCTGTGGATTCAAGGTGGCAGCTGGTGTTTCCAAACTTTAATCATCCTTACAGCAGCCAATGTCAGAGAAAAGAAGAGCAGCTCTTTCTCCTCCAGCCTCAGATCATTCAAATGACTCTGGCCTTGCTTGGGTTACGTGTCTGTCTGGTTTCCAGATGGATGGGGTATCTGACTGGACAGCCTAAGTCAACACGAAGGCAGGCTGAACAGAGCCCCACCAATCACATGGAGTGATGGGGGAGCTGTTTCCAGATTAAAAAACCTAGGCTGACAAAAAAATTTAACACATGTCCACTACAAAGGGATTAGGTAGGAGAATGACTTAGATAAATGAGAAAGAATAAAGAGATAAATTCAGTGAAAAGAAGCCAAGAGGAAGAGATCAAGCATGTAAGGTAATAATTCTAGGTGTTCCTATGGAAGAAACCAGAATCACTATTTTCAGGTAAGACTCTATACTGTTTACACTATTAAAAGGAAAAAGTGGATCATCTTGAGTACAAGGTAAATGTATAAAAATGATAATCATATGATAATTTCTTTGCCCAGTGCCAGACATATAGAACAAAATGATGAAACTTCATTGAAAGGTATAATAAGATATTTAAAGAAATGGAGGAATATCCCACTTTCTCCTAGGAAAAGACCGACATTTTGTTACAATATCATTTTTCTTTAAGGCATTTTATAGAATCAGTGCAATGCTCGTTAAAATTACAGTTATTTCCTTTGTGGAATTTACTAAAATTATTCTAATAAAAATAAGAAAATAAATGAAATAGATGAGTAGTAAGGAAATGAAACTTTAACATATATGATTGTTTGAAAAATTTCAAACAGTCATACATTGAAAAATGTATGAGTGAGGTAGTGAGTGTTAAGTCCTTAATATGGTACATAATAGTCTGAAATGGAGACAATTATTATTATTATTTTCCTCCCCTCCTTCCTTCTTTCTTCTTCTTTAATCTTCCTTTCTTTTACCTCCTCTTTCCCCCCTCCTCCTCCTGTTCTTCCTCCTTCTTGTTTGTTCTCTGCTATGCTCCGAAGACAGAGTAGGGAACAAGACATTAAGGAAAATAATGTAAAAGCAATTATTGACCCTCAAGTTCACATGTCTGCTGAGTTGATGATTTCTTCTTTTCCCTGTCCTTATGCAAAACAAGATTTATAGAGCACCACATTGTCATGAGAAGACTGAAGAGTGAAGGCCAGTTCATTGTTCCAATATGGTTAGCATTTAGGGTTTGAATTTATTAAGGAATAGAAAAAAAATATATGTATACACACACTTTGACCTCCAGGCCTCTCTTCTGCTGTGTTACATTTTTTATTCTTCCTGAGTTCTGATGGGTGGTAGATTGGAGCAAATACGTATGGAGAAATGTCAGATGAGCTTCCCTCAGACCTAGTGTACAGGAAATGTGTCCTGATCCAGACCCCAAGAGAGGGTTCTTGGATCTCACACAAGAAAGAATTCAGGGTGGGTCCGTAAAGTGAAAGCAAGTTTACTAGGAAAGTAAAAGAATAAAAGAATGGCTACTCCATAGACAAAACAGCCCCAAAGGCTGCTGATTGCCCACTTTTATGGTTATTTCTTCATTATATGCTAAACAAGGGGTGAATTATTCATGCCTCCCCTTTTTAGACCATATAGGGTACTGGCCTGTTGTTGCCATGGCACTTGTAAACTGTCATGATGCTGGTGGGAGTGTAGCAGTGAGGATGACCAGAGGTCACTCTCCTTGCCATCTTGGTTTTGATGGGTTTTAGCCAGCTTCTTTTCTGCAACCAGTTTTGTCAGCAAGGTCTTTATGACATGTATATTTTGCCAACCTCCTATGTCATCCTGTGACTTAAAATGGCTTAACCATCTGGGAATGCAGTCCAGTAGGTTTCAGCCTCATTTTACCCATTCCCTTCTCAAGATGGAGTTGCTCTGGTTCAGATGCCTCTGACACTAGCAATGGGTTAGGTGTAGGACAATGAGGCGTCTGTGCAGGAAGCCATGTTGCCATTCCATGTATATTCAGACACCCTTGGAGATAGTGACATCAGGAGTGTCACCCTCTTGAATGTCCCCCAACATAAGCCCCCTTTCCTATGGAATATTCCCAGGGAGTGATATCCTGGAAGATCTGACAAGTGATCAGGCATGGAAGCTTTTTTCTGTGTGGCTCCATGGTGTCCTCTTGTTTGAATTTGCAGTTCATGTCAATCTTAATATTTGTTGTGAGTCGCATATGCCGGCCTCTAATTTGCAATTTACATGGATGATGGGGCCCTATTCAGAGTCCTGCTCCTGCCGCCTTTGTGCTGTTCACCTCTCTTCACGCAGTCATTAGGCTGAACAGCATATAATTAAGTAACACATGTAAAGCTTAGATTTCTGAAAGGTTGTGGTTCTTTTCAGAAAGTAACGGTTTCCATTTTTATCCTCATTCTTTTCTAAACAAAAAGACATTTCCCCCCTGTGGTTTTCATATGAATGTAGTAACTTAGAAGCAGTTAGTCTTGTAGTTGGGTAATAATTTGGGTTTGTTTTCACCTGAGAGCCAGTTTTTGTTTACACAGCTTGTATTTAACTTGGCATAGGATGAGATTGATTTACCATCATTTGTGGATGAGCGTATTGCTTTTTGAAGCCGATGGAACTGGCCTGCTTGAAAACATTCCCTAAAGATTTAAAATCCACCCAACAAAATAACTCAGTTTCCGGCTTATTTTTATGTTTCTTTTACTACCTGTATGCATAGAACCTACCTGAAATGACTTGTTAATGTAAAACCTCTGAAAATATAAATGTGGAAGAAAACAGATGTTCCTTCTGAAATTATAATTGTGTTTCAGCTGTGTTCACTTGTCAGACAGATTCATGATTATAAATGTAGTTTAAAAAATAGTCTTGATGGTGAAGCAAATGTAAGCTCATAAAAGAGTCAATAGAAGTGTATATAAATGTTTCATTGAAATAAAGTAACATAATGCACAGGGAGCCTGTTGATGTATTAATGCATTGTCACTTCTTACACTTGATCTTATTTTTAAAAGGAGTAAGAAAGGGTGAAATTTTTAATCCTGCTAGATTGAAAGAAAACTAACAAGATATATTAATATTACCCAGAACACTGGTTTACAGCAGTCAACTAGGGAATTCATTAAAATTAGATTTTTGGGCACCATCTATCAAAATTCTGTTACAGAGGACTGTGGCTGGACCTCAAGAATCTAAATCTTTAATAAGTACCCCTAAATGATGCTATTCCAGAAAGGTTGCAGGTGACATTAGAAATATTTGTACACAATGTAATTAATTGTGCATTTTGTACAGATGTGATACATTTCTTTCATCTTTCTATGCTCTGAAAAAATGAAGATGGGTTTTAAGAATGTCCATGACTGTGTGCTTTGCATTATGACTTTAATAGAATATATTTTAATTGCCAGCTGGTCCCTGGGGATATTGCCAAATAGAACCACATCTGGCAAACATTGCTTTAGCTCAAGACAAATCGCAAGAAATAAAGAAGTGAGCTGACCAGTGAAACATTCGCCATCGGACGTTATGCCAGTTCAATTCTTGTGTCTCTTTCCATTTGTCAGTCAAGTTAATCTAAATGACGAATGTGATCTAAAGTACATTTGTCAAAATTTATGTATTTTTCTCTTTAAATCTCTACTTACCATACTTTGGCTTGTGTCTAACATGCATTCAGAAGGCAAATGTTACTCAATGTAATTGTTTTTATTTTGGAAGGCTCAAGTCATTGCAATGATATTTATTGGGTGATAAAGCTATCAGTACCTTAGATCTCCTAGGCATGGGCCTTTGAACATTTGAAGGGAGAAAAGGGTGTAGTTGAAAGGGCGAATGCTGGAGAGCTACAGAGCTTCACCACGCACCATCCCCAAGGAAGTAATTTGCGATATTCTTGTGCTTGGGTTTATCTTGCACCCAGTGGGGCTTGAGACTTTGTGATGGACAAGTTGAAGTTCTTGATGAGGATATTCTGCTTATGAATATAAATATACACTTAGATACAAAGACATGCTCATAAAGTGGTAGATATAAAAACCCTTTAAGATTGGTTTTGTGCCTTGATCTTAGTCTTATTTCTTAGGTAGCATAAATTCAGTTCAAGTTTGTTTTTGTTTTTTTTTTTTGAGACAAAGTCCCACTCTGTTGCCCAGTTTGGAGTGCAGTGGCACTGTCTCGGCTCACTGCAACCTCTGCCTATCAGATTCGAGTGATTTTCCTGCCTCAGCCTCCAGAGTAGCTGGGATTACAGGTGCCCGCCACCATGCCCAGATAATTTTTGTATTTTTTGTAGAGATGGGGTTTCGCCATGTTAGCCAGGCTGGTCTGGAACTGCTGACCTCAGGTGATCTGCCCGCCTAGGCCTCCCAAAGTGCTGGGATTACCGACGTGAGCCACTGCCCGAAATATGTTAAATTAGTGAGACATAGGTATAGTATAAAGAGTTAGTATAGCTATACAAATAGATACACAAATAAACCAACATAAGTCGGTAGGCTCTCTAAGCTATTATGATGAGAATAAATAATGTTATGAACAGTAAGACTAGTAGCTGTGAAATTACTAATTTATTTATTTTTTAACCAAAACTGTCTCTGATCAGATTTCTTATAGGAAAGACGTGCAGGACACTCACACCTACAGTGCAGAGCTCGACCGACCGGACATCAAGATGGCAACCCAGATCTCTAAGATCATAAGCAATGTAACTTCTCTTTCTAAACCTTGAACAGAAATGACTTCTTACTTTTGTAGGAGACAAAGCATAGCTTCAGTGATTGGATGGTTACTTTAATTATTGTAACTAATCAATATAAATGAATAAATCTCAATTTTCCCCCCTAAATTATCTATTTTATTATGTTAATTGTTTGGGTATATGCAGAAACAGTCCAAACTCAAATTGGCTGTTGCCAGTGTAATCGTTCTTTTAGAGAAATACTATTTAGGTATAAGTTGACATTCAGATGTCTCAGCCTAAAAGTCAAGGTTATAAGTCATATGGTCCCATGTAATCTCTCCCCTCACCCTGCTCCAAAGACTCTTGCTTGGCCTTGTTTCCATATTGCTGCTGTTCATTGTGTAGATTCTCTTCCACCAACACTTACCTTTGTCCACTGTCTGTGTGGCATAACTGTTTCTTATCTTCTCTGAGGTGCCCACTTGAGTTAACATCATTTTACTTAAACATATTGAAAAACCTAGTTAAAAATGATGGTTTAACTTGAACCAAAATTTTTCATAACATGGGCTAAATTCACCCTAAAATCAATCATTACTATATGCAAATGCACGTCAATCAAGTATGGCCAGAACAGTTCCTGAGGATAAATGAAACTATAAAAGCTACCTATATGGAGAGTACAGGGTCTCAATTCCCCAGATATTTTTCTGAATATTTTGCTATAGTATTTATATATAATTACAAAGATGATGATGACTGAACACTTAGCCTCAAAATTAGTATTTTACTGCAAAAAGTTGAGTTTGTTCATGTAAGCACAGGATAAAATCAATTTCTGCTTTAGCAGTCAACATTTTAGTGTTTGATATGTTGTAAGGAATATTAATGGGATGAAGGTCTATTATATTTTATTTTGGCTAATGTCAGTGTTTCCATATTGACATCATTGGAGGGCAGAAATATTTAACATTGTCTTATTTATTCATTTTAGGCAGAATACAAGAAAGGACAAGGGATAATGAATAAAGAGCCTGCTGTAATTGGAAGACCAGATTTTGAACATGCCGTGGAAGCTTCTAAACTTTCTAGTCAAGTAAGGCTCTAGTGATGATTCCACAATGACTTTATTCAGAGATTTTGTTTCTAGCAGCACAGGAAAATATTTCATTTTAGATAATATCTTTAATTGCAAGGATAAACAGAGATAATGTTTCTGAACCCATTTCACATGGGCTTGCAATCATTATGAATTTCAGTAAAGGAAAAAATATTAAGTCTAATTTTAAGCGTAAAACAAAGTTTTCTTTTCTCCAGGCATAAATCTGAACATTTTTCAATGACTTTAGCCATGTTGTCACATTTCCCTGGATTTCCAGAAGTCATTAATAGTCATACTAAATAATTATGTTTTAATCTACACACACACACAGTTTTTAACTTAGTAGTAAGAATATTAATTTTCCCAATTTTCAAGTGCTTTTGTTTAATCACAAAATTTAAAAGGGGAGATGAAAATTAAGAAAACTTTGAAGTCTTATCAAAGAGCATAAAATAAAGTCTGAAAAAGAATAAAGGCATTTTATGTTTTTGGCTGAAAGTCTCAATAGATAAAGATGTCAGTTCTTTCAGAATTATGTAAATGTCAGGCAACTTCTATTAGAATCCAACAAAATGATCTTAAAGTTTGTGTGGAAAGAAAATACCAGTGAATAGCCTTTAAAAGTATGAAAATGAAGACCAGTGAAGGGGAACTTAAGTTACGAGTTACTGTAAGTTAATAGAAAATCACTGAAATTAAATCAATATGGGATTGGTATAGTGAGAGATTAAATAATCAGTAGGATAGAATAGGGAGTCCTGAAATAGATTCCAATATGTATAAGAATTTAATATATGATAAAAGTGTCGATTCAAGTCAGTGGGGAGAAGTTGGATTAGCTAATAAATGGTGCTGACATAACACACCGTCCTTCATGGGAAGACCAAAATTGGACCCAAATCTTAAACCATATACAAAAATGAATTCCAGGTGGATTAAAAATGTGAATGCAAACAATAAAATAATTTTAAAGTCTTCGAAGAAAATCCAGGAGACTCTGTGTACCACATAAGGATAACAGAGTTGTTCTTAAACAAGACCAGAAATCCAGAAGCTATAATAGGTAGGCACATTAACTATATAAAAATGAAAAACTCTCTTAATGAAAAAGGTAACATTTGTAGAGTCAACAATAATGTTAACAAACAGTAATTTTTACACATTTATACTATTTTTGACTTCGAAAATACTCATTTCTCAAGTTGCAGAAATCTTACTTGAATTACATTTCAAAGTGGAGAGATGTGAATGATGAAAGGTATGAAATCTGATTGAAGAGCCTAAAATAAGTCCCAAACAAATGAAAAGACATAGTATTCTGTTGCTGAAAGAATCTTGATACTAAATATCCAAAAATGTTAATTCTTTCAAAGTTAACATTAAAAGCTCCGTGCAGTTCCAACGGGAATCCAAAAAAAAGGGTTTAAAAAATTTTAATGAAATGAAAAACTTGAATAAATTAAATAATTCAGAGTTTATACAGAGAAGGATGTATCTGAGAATAGTTTTTTAAAATACAAAAAAAGAGAAATGGTCTTCAAATATTTGGAAAAGTACTTATAATGCATTTGATGAGAACATTTTAATATTTTAAATATAAAATGTCTATAATATGCAATACCTATAAAATATAAATGTTCTTTGAAAGGAATTTATTTTTGTGTATAGTTTAAGATTTGGGCCCAATTTTGTTTCCCCATGAATGAAAAAGATTAACAGCCCAGTAGAAAAAGGGGTAAGTGTAATGAATAGACAATTCACAGAAGAGCAAACATAAATGGTCAATCAACAGGCAAAAAGATGCCCAAATTTATTAGTAGAAAGGGAAATACCAACTGAGTGAAAGCAAAATGTCTTTTACACCCGTCACAATGTGTCTCGTTAGTGTAGAGAAGAAAGACACGTCCTTAGAAAGTTCATGTGTAGGAGGTAGATTTTTGCTAATTTGGATTTAAAGGGAGAAGTCAACTCTGCTCAAGGGGAAGGCCCCAAATACAGGCTGGGAATAAGTGTGCCAGGGGACAGGAATCTGATGGCAGAGGCTCTCAGCAAGAGGATATAGTTGTGCATGTATGAAAAGGAATTTGGGAGAAATTTAGATATTGTGTCATGATGGGTGGGTCAATGTGTATTGATTTTGATGATAAGCCATTGCTTAGAGAACGGAATAGGAATAATGTGTTCATATATATAATTTTTCCCCATTTTTTTATTGTGATAAAATATATATAACATAAAATTTACCATCGGAACTGTTTTTAAGTGTGCAGTTCAGTGGCATTAAATGCGTTTATAATGTTGTGCTACCCTCACCACCATCCATCTGCAGGACTCTTTCTATCCTGTAAAAGTGAAACTCTATACCCGTTAAATAATAGCTCCCCATCGGCCCCTTTCCAGAATAGTATGTTCTGTGAACAAATAATGATAAAAAGAAAAAGTGATTTCAGAACGCAATCGCAGGAAGCATTTCGGGGTTCAATTCCAAAAAGTAAACACCAGAACTACTTTTTGCCATGTTAACTGTAGTCTCTCAGGGAAGAAAGAAGACATCACTGAAGATTTTGAGCAAAGATTGGTTGTGAAGAAAATACTTAGGGAAGGTTAACGTGGTGACATTGGGCAGGAAAGTCTGGCTCACAAGTGGTGAACGTCCCGCAGGCCAGCTGGGCTGTGACAGTGGTAACCTGCAAATAAAATGATCAGTACCTGAATAGACTCTGTGGCCGTGGGAATGAAAATGAAGCAGACACAACTGCTCCCTGGGAGAGGCAGACATGAGAGATGCCCAAATGCAATTGTGCCTCACAGTAATTGTTTTACAGTTAACAAGGGACTTTCGCTTAAAAAGCAACTTTGTAACTCAGGAGGCTACTGATGTGCAAGAGGTTGGGGACATGTCTGGGTGACACTCTCATTAAAAAGCTGTGACTCTAAGCGCTACATATTCCCAGCAATGCTTGTTGAAGAGACAGGGGATATGGGCCTCACTTTAGATTTCCAGCATAGCTACCTGGCCTCTTACAACTTCACCCTTTTCTGGGGACAAAAATTCCCCATCAGTTACACAGGAGAGAAAGCAAATTCTGGAGAAGCAGTGTGGTTTGGTCTAGTGGTTAAGAAAATGTACCCTGGAGCAGGGCCCTCCTGGTTCTGTTGCTTGCTAGCAGAGTGACCTGGGACAAATTGCTTCATTTCTCTGTTTTTGTTTCCTCTTCTGTAAAATGGGGATGACAGCAACAGTGTTTACTTCTCAGGGTTGCTGTGAAGGTTAAATGAGTTACTTTGAGTAAAACACTTAAAATGGTGCCTGGCCCATAGAAACATGACATCATTTCATAGGAATAATTTTACTTTAGATAATCAAAATAATTTTCTATTCTACATTTTTAGATACATTCATGCACAGAATGGAGCAGGAATACAAACACTGTGAAATTCTGACCTTAAATTCATTCCATCACAATCCTATTTGAGAGCCCTTAGAATAAAGTTTTGATATTTGAGCTTTATTTTCACATTTCAAGTTCAATCCACAAAAATTCCCCCATTTGACCCTTACTTGGGCTTGAAAGCAGATTTTTTTTCTTAAATCTTAAATTATTTAGCAACTGAGTGATCAGATGCTTAAGCAGATTGTATTTTTAAGTTACATTATAACTATCGTTGTGTATTTTTTCATGTCATGTAAGATTTTATAAGTGGTATAAAAACTCATCAGAAAAGGGGGAAGGTGAGAAAATAAATAATAGGAATTCTGGGATGAACTCAGTATATTCCATTTGTATTTTCAGGTATATCAATTATAGCAGAAATGTGGGCAGAAAGTTTAGTTTCTTATTTTCGTTGACAGCATTAAAGCTTTTAGTTTGCTCCTCAACTAATGATAAAGGCACATAAATACATAGAAGGCAAACGATTCAGGGATTTAATAAGCAGGAAGATGAGAGGGGATAGAATGCAGGGAGAAAAAGAGCACCAGAGGACCAGAAACATTGTAACAGAGAAGGCAATGACAAGGCAATGGTCAAGGTATGTGGGGATAAGATTTGTCTGATGAAAGGATGGAAACAGAGAGTGAATGGGTGGGATTCTCACATGTTGTTTGTAAATTGAACTCTGTGGGATTTTACCCAGGAAAGGTAATGGGAACACGTACCAAACCCTTCTTATATTAACTTCTACAATAGCTTTGCTCCCGTAGTTGTAAACTTCCCCTTTTTAAAATTTCCAATATAGGTAAAATTATGGCCAGGTTATTTAAAAAAATCGTTAAAAAAAAAAGCAAAAATCTCCTGTGCCAAGATGAAGGGATTGGTGCATATGTATCTCAAATATAAGTAGAGTAACTCTTGAATTCATTGACTTTAAAAATTCTAAGAGTAGTTGATTAATTAATATATCCATAGATCATCTTATCACTTGGAATTTGTCTATATGATGAATAGACTCCTTGTTCAGTTTTATAACCTCAAGGAAAAAATATATATTTATAATATTTAGGATTGTTCTAAAATTGCATTAATACATTGATAAGAATTTTTTTTTTTTTTTTTTTTTTGAGACAGAGTCTCACTCTGTCACCCAGGCTGGAGTGCAGTGGCAGGATCTCGGCTCACTGCAAGCTCCGCCTCTCGGGTTCACGCCATTCTCCTGCCTCAGCCTCCTGAGTAGCTGGGACTACAGGCGCCTGCCACCACGCCCAGCTAATTTTTTGTATTTTTAGTAGAGACGGGGTTTCATGGTGTTAGCCAGGATGGTCTCGATGTCCCAACCTCGTGATCTGCCCGCGATGTCCCAACCTCGTGATCTGCCCGCCTCAGCCTCGGCCTCCCAAAGTGCTGCAGTTACAGGTGTGAGCCACCGCGCCCAGCAAGAATGGGTTTTAAACCTAAAAATCACATTATAAATTACCATGAAAATTTAGTAGTAAGCAGTAGCCTTAAATTGCAAGGGGTGTTAATTGGTTTGGACAATCTACCATTCTCCCGTCCTGGCAAGCACTCCCTCCACCAAACTTGTCACACCCAATTATCAGCTCAAATGTCATGTTCCTGACTTGCCAGTTTAAATACTGCTCTCTTCTCCTTTATTCTCTGCCCTTCTTTACAGTTCTTGATACAATTTGTAGTAGTTGCATAATATGTGTGTGTGTGTGTGTGTGTGTGTGTTTTAGAAATCCATTTCACTTCCCACAAGGCAGGCTCCATGGAGACAGGGCTCATATGCTTTGATCCACTATTATAGGAAAACACAGATTATGCTGCCAATAGATGTATAGAGCCTGATTAAACCAATATTCTCTGGATCATTAACATTTGGTGCTAAGTCAGTAAGATGTTATTTTGCAAGGAAAATAAGAGCAGAGATATTATATTGTGTAAAGTTAAGACTTAAAGATATTATTGATTTAATGATGAGTTCTATGTAAAAATCTGTCCTGTCTTCCTTGACAGCTTTTAGTTTAATTTCATCCAAGATTGCTGGGGATTGATGTCTATAGATACGCAGTATTGTGTTATTTGCTTACTTTTCATTTTCAGTGATAATTAAGGTACACTTATCAAGCTATTTCTTTGCTAAAATATGTTTACGTGATTATGGTGAAACACTTTCATTCAGGGTCTGCTTTTTTGTGCCTTTGCTGGCTTTTTGTGAGTCTGAGTCACAGGTGATGTCAGTATAAAGTTTTGGGTTTGCATGTTAGACTTCACACATACCCAGGTGCAGTTATGAGAATCTGGACCCTCATAGGAGGATCTGCAGATGTAACTTCTCATTTCTTTATATGAGAAGTTGTGCAGTTACGAGGAGCTACAATGCTGCCATTGTAGCTTAACAGTATCCGTGTTTTCTCCAAGTGTGAGCCTCTGAAAATCCTGCTGTCTCTTATAATTTTTTAAAAAACATCTAGGAGTTTGATCCTATATACCTATAGAGTATTTTTTTAAAAGGTGATATTTCCATGATGTGATTATTATGCATTGCATGCCTGTATCAAAACATATCATGTACTCCATAAATATAATACACCTACTATGTACCCACAAAGATTAAAAATAAAAAAATAATAAAAACAAAAGTGATAAATATTAGGACCACTAGGCACACAAGTCATAATGTAAATAAAGCCAGTCATATGGAGTAACTTCATTTGTTTCCAGAATAATTGATGTAGGTATAAGGAGTAACATTGTATCTTAAAACCATGACAAAGTCACTCCAATACCTGTTCCTCCCTTTCTCAAATGATCTCAAAACTGAAAGTGTTATGCCTTGTTCCATGGTTGGATAACAAGTTATAGTCAAGGAAAAGCATTTCCTGGATCTCTCAGAAGATGCAAGCCTGCACGAGAAGGTAGACACACAGATGTATGAGCTCTAGGTTGAAAATACAATAGAATGTTGAGTACGTCTGTGTAGTTAGTGAGTGAACAAGTCAGAAGGTGAGTGATGTGACTCCCTTCAACCATTTGGTGATCTTCTTAGTTCATTTTACCTGCATTCCTTACAGAAAGAGCAAACTTAGAAACAATTGGGTGTTGGTGTCTGGTCCATGCATTTTTTATATAATGCAGTTATTTTACTTTGTGATTCATTAATGAGGGAAACTTGTGTTTTTGTTCCTTAGGCATCTTGAATCAAATCACTCACTGTAGTGAACATTCAAACAAGATAAATTTCACAACACAATGCTTATTATTACATTTAATATGAATATATATGAATAACTGATTGATTATTGTTTCTTAGAAATGTGTAGATGGTCCCTGACTTCTAGTGGTTCAGTTTAAGACTGTTTAACCTTACCATGGCATGGAAGTGCTACACATTTAGTAGAAACCATACTTCAAGTACCCATGTAATGATTCTGCTTTTCACTTACCTTATAATATCCAATAAATTATATGAGATGTTCAACATGCATAAAACAGGCTTGTTATTAGATGATTTTACCTCGCTGTAGGCTAAGGTCATTGTTCTGGGCATGTTTAAGGTAAGCCAGGTTAAGCTGTGATGTTTGGTAGGTTAGGTGTATTTGGTGCATTTTTAACTTACAATATTTTTAACTTATGGTGGATTTATTGAGATGCAACCCCATCATAAGTTGAGGAAGGGGTTTCCGTACATTTACTTGGAAGAGCATATGCAAGGTTTGATAACAAGAAAGGAATTCATCAGTTTCATTTTCAAGTACTCTAGTGTTACTATGCTGGAAACCTCAGAGTTTGCAGAAACAGTATGATGGGCTCTCTGTGTGCAAAGATCATATAACCTACTTTTGCCATTTAGCTAATACAGTGTTAATGACTATGGCTGAGTCAAAAGTGTCATTCCAGTGGAAGGCTGTTGAAGAGTCCACCATCTTTGTTGAGTGAATATCCTTTAGGCACTAGAAACTTAGGAGAGACAGGACCAGTGACTAAAATATGGTAAAAGTATAGCAGAAGGGTGAAGAGGGCAAAAAGAATAAGACTATGGCCAGGGACAGTGGCTCATGCCTGTAATCCCAGCACTTTGGGAGGCCGAGGCGGGCAAATCACGAGGTTGGGAGATCGAGACCATCCTGGCTAACATGGTGAAACCCCGCCTCTACTAAAAATACAAAAAATTAGCTGGGCATAGTGGTGGGTGTCTGTAGTCCCAGGTACTTGGGAGGCTGAGGCAGGAGAATGGCGTGAACCCGGGAGGCGGAACTTGCAGTGAGCCGAGACCGCACCACTGCACTCCAGCCTGGGCGACAGAGTGAGACTCCATCTCAAAAATAATAATAATAATAAAATAAATAAAATAAGACTTTGAATTTACAGGCGGACCAGGCAGGGTGAATCATTGCTTTTGTGCCAGCTACTGTATAAAGTACTGAAGGAAATCTAAATTTATTTAATTTGTAATTTTGTTCTTGATTTCAAGACACAAAATAATTTTAGAAGTCCGTTTTTCTTGTTTTAAAGAGGTCTTGCCAATTACTTAAAATCAATTTGTACGGTATTGAGAATATCAGAAAGTTGTTATTATCAAATGGAACCAGAACAGAAAATATTTCCTGTAAACCATCTCAAAATATTTACCAAATGCTGTATTCCCACCAAGATTTTCTCCAACTCTCTCTCATAGGTAGGTTCCGGACATGTGTCCCGGAAGGAGACCATCACCCTGTGCATGTGTAAAATACACGATGAGAGCCATCCCAAATTGCTTTTCAATAAAGCCTTCTGCAAGGCAGAGCCTTTAGATGTATGCATAAAGGTGTATTATCAGAATGTTGTTAGAAAACAAAACATTGTAATAATTATAACATCAGAAAAATATTATGAGAGAACAAAACAGCTTACTTTGACCTGTGAAATCAGTACACCCTTTCCTGGCTAAAGTAAGTTAAATGGGGTGTGATACGTGAGTAGCTAGGATTTTTTTTTTTTTTTTTGTAGTGAACTTGTGTTTATATTCTAATTAGTTGTGACATGAATTCTCATATTTCTGTATACATGGAGAAAAATATAGTTCTACCAAATAAGTTGATAATCCCTTTTTGGTTGTTTTAAGAGTCCTTTAAAAGGAGAAAAATAATTTAGAGTGAGTATTGGAGATGGTTTTCCTGGTAAATAAATTGTGGAGTTAAAGCAGAGAAAGTTTTAAATTGACATTAAATTGACCCAGGACATTTCAGAAAATGTAGTTCCTAAGACTAAATTTTTGAGCAAATGAAGTATAGGAAATGATGAGAAAAACTGTGGTACACATCATGCTCTTTATTTGGAATAATTCCCTTAGGAAAATTTATATTTAAATTCTGGGGCCTAGAATCTGTTTTCTAAATGTGGTAGACATTAAGACAGTTGTGGTCTAGGTTTCTAACTGATCATAGATTATAGAAATGCAGAAATGAAAACTGACATTTAAAAATCTTGGTATTTTAGTGCATAATTCTCATTAATAGGATGTGAGTTCATGCCATTGCATTTGTGATCAATGTAGAAGTAGAGCTTTTTTTATTAAAAAAAAAAAAAAACAAAAAAACACTTTATTCCATTAAGCTTTATAGAGGGAGATGGATACCAGGAATTTAAACTTTGCAACCATTCATTTTTAAGGTAGCTTTTATTTTATCTATGTGAAAATCAAATGTGTTACTTTTAAATGTAAAGATACGTGTACTGTTTATCTTTTCTTTTATGACAGATTAAATACAAAGAAAAATTTGATAATGAAATGAAGGATAAGAAACATCATTACAATCCTCTTGAAAGTGCTTCTTTTAGGCAGAATCAGCTTGCTGCCACATTGGCAAGCAACGTAAGTTGTAATTCGTAGAAAATTATTTTCAATATCTTTTGATTCCTTTTTTTTTTAGAATAGACTGTGTTGTAATTACTGATACTTAATCAAAATAATGTAGCTTCCAAGTAATTTGTAGTTGAACTGAAGCATATTTTTCTAAAGCTTTTTCTGAGAAAAATATATTATTATAATTAATTTTTAATGGTTACTGATTACTAATTAGTTAATAAGTAGTAATAGTATTGCAAATGAAGTTATTATATCTGTTCAAGAGTAGAAATAGATTATAGAATTTTGCAGAGAAGTGGTCTGTATTACCACAAATTAGTGGTTAGGACAGTAGTTACCTCATGTAATTATGGCTGTGAAATTGAGTTTATTGTAAAGTACTGCCTGGTACATGGTAATTTATCATATAAAGAAATTTTTAGAAATTTTACTTTAATGACTTACAATTTATTTTTTATCCCTTATGTAAATGCTGTGAAATACTTCCTTATATGAATTGTTCTCATTCCATGTTTTTAAAAATAATGAAAATTAATTTTACAAGAAATGATGTTTTAAATTCTTGTTAAAATTAGAGTATAGAAACAGCAACATCAAAAAATTGATTACTTTGCTATAGGTGAAAATATTTAGATTTCCTTTTCAAGTGTAAAAATTATGCATTATTGATCTGTTGCTTTGTTAGAAATAGAGATGAAATATACTTAAAGGAACCTAGAACATAGTGCTGAAAGCTAAAGGTTTGGAGTCAGATTGGTTGGATTTAAATCCTGTTTCATCACCTATTACTATGTGTCTGTCTTTCTGTGCCTCAGTTTTCTTATCTGTAAAATGGGACTACTTAAGATACCTACTTAATAAAGAGGTTATTGTGGAGATTCAATACTTAATACACATAAAGGGTTTAGAAAAGTGGCACATAGTAAGTCTGTGACATCTTTGCTATCAATATTTTGTTATTACTGGTATTATATTTTCAAAAAGTTGCTTTAAAAAAGTCTGTGGTGATAGGATGGAAAACATCAAAATCCTAAAATCTCCACAAAGCATAATTGAAATACTGTAGTAATTTCTAAAGAATAAAGTGGCTATTCTCTTTATTTTTTGAAAGCAGAGTTACTGTGAAAATTACTTTATTCTGTTAACATGAATATGTTAACAACAAAAGGAATTATCCAAGTATTTTCAAGCCCATATAGAAATAACTTTTTAAAATTCATTCCGTAGTAAATCAGCACCATCTAGTGGCTCCTTGTAAATTCACCTGTCAATTTACCACTAAATAGTACTACTTTATGATGTATGAAAAGTGCAATAATGCAAAAGCATAATATTTTCTTCTCCTAGATGGTATTTTGTTCCATGTTATTTTCATAGGTGAAGTACAAGAAAGACATTCAAAATATGCATGATCCAGTTTCAGATCTCCCAAATTTGTTGTTTTTAGACCATGTTATGAAAGCCAGCAAAATGCTCAGCGGCGTAAGTGGTTCATCTAATGGCAACCGTAGTTGCCTTGTGGCTCCAAGAAGCCAATATGTCTGCAGCATTCGTGTGCTCACCTGCTTCCTTAGAAGGCCTGTGTCTCACTCCTCCCTCAATAACTAACTCGTTGAAAAATACTCCTTTGCTTGCAGAAATCCCACCAGAGCTGTCACTTTGCAAAGGGGGTTCTTGCTGCTCTCCAGTATCTCCTGAATACAACTATACTTCAAAGTGTCTGCACAATGGCCTTTCTATCATTCTTCTTTCCCTTACTTCATCTGTGTTAGATTAAAGCCACTTGAAGTTCAGGTTCTCAAGTCAGGGCTATTTTATTTTATGTAGGCCAGACCAGAGTGTCTTTAGTATGCCTTCAGTAGCATGAAAAATTGTCTTAGTCTAAACTGTATTTTCTCTGAAAATAATTCCTAACAGCATTTATACTGCATTGACACATTGCTTTTAGTCTTGTCATGGTTTCAGTGTTCTCGATCAAGGCAACCAGGAGAAAAGGGTGAGTTCTTCATGTTCTGATGAAAGTATCTGGGTGCACTGCCCATGTAGTCAGTCCCGCGGGACTCTCACTACCCTGGATGCTGTTTCAACCCATAGTACATCAGGACCCTGACTTTGCTAGCTCTTGTAACTGGCAACCCTAAGTCACACGTGGCTCCATTTTGTACAGTCTAATGTAAATTGTTTCTATCATCTCATCAACAGAGAAAACGCAACAAAGTCATATGTTACTTATTTCATATATCATTTATAAAGTTTAGATCTTCATTTAGGTGGTGTTTTTGCCTAGAGGACAGATTTCTTTTTCCCCATAGACAAATTGTGATTGAATGACTACTTTATGGGAGAGAAAGTTTAAGACTTAAAAAATGTGTTCCTTTTGAAGTGCCTACTTACGAAGTTGTATACATTGTATAATGCTGTATACATTTGCTCAACTTTATTGTATATTAGAATGGCCTCCTTTATCTAGTATTTGTGAAGAAACAAAGAATAGCCTATATTAACATTTTCATGTAAAGAATCGGAATTTTGTTGATTTATAAAAGATTGAATTAGATTGCTCAGTAAGAGATATTCTGCCAAAATTATCCATTTGTCATAGTAGCTGTTGTTTTAAAGACCCCTAAATGCCTTTAGCAATGTCAGAATTACTTGTATTTTAACCCAAACTCTATAGAGTGATATGAATGCCTTAATTAGTGTGTAAAATCATTCTAATTAAAATTTTGGGAAACATTTTCCCCTGGAAAATGGACCTCTCGTAGTGTTCAGTTTCTTTTATAATTTTACATAAATTAAGAAATGTGTATTTTGTGTAACTCTGTGTGTCTCCCACTAGGAGGCAACAGAGACTGTTATATAAGGAAAGACACGCATTCGAAGTTCTTTTGCAGATCTTAATTCAAATAAGTTTTCCTTGTTTTTTGTTTTGTTTTGTTTTGTTTTCTTAAATAGGAGTTTCTGAAATTCTTTGTAACTAAAATGGATAATTGTGTTGGGAACAATATTTACTGAATTTTTCAGTATATATTAATTATTTTAGACATATTAATATGTATCTGTTGTGGATTTTAACTCAGTAGTGGACTATGTTATAGTTTGTTACATTCATGATTATTTTATAAATACGTATTACAAGATAACTTCTAATCAGATTATAAAGTCTATTTTCCAGATTTTAACTGGTTAAAAAAAAACAAAAAACAGTTTTTTTTAAAGATGGAGTCTCACTCTGTCTCAGGCTGGAGTGTAATGGCGTGATCTCGGCTCACTGCAATCTCCACCTCCCAGGTTCAAGCAATTCTCCTGCCTCAGCCTCCTGAGCATCTGGGACTACAGGTGCACACCACCACATCCCGCTAATTTTGTATTTTTACTAGAGATGGGGTTTTACCATGTTGGCCAAGGATGGTCTTGATCTCTTGACCTGGGAGCCAAGGGTGGGAGCCACCATGTCTATCCCAAAAAAAGGCTTTTTAAAAAAAATATTAGAGGAGCCAAAATGTATAACTTGTTTCCTTCAATCAAGATGTATTCTGTGGGCTGGATGCAGTAGCTCCTGTTTGTAATCCTGGCATTTTGGGAGGCCAAGGCAGGAGGATGGCTTGAGGTCAGGAGTTTGAGACCAGCGTGGGCAACATAGTGGGACCCTAGCTCCACGCAAAAGTAAAGAAATTAGCTAGGCATGGTGACATGCACCTATAGCTCCAGCTACTCAGGAGGCTAAGATGAGAAGATTGCTTTAGCCCAGAGGTCAAGGTTGCAGTGAGCCATGATCCCTCCACTGCACTGCACTCCAGCCTGAGTGACAGAGCAAGACCCTGTCCAAAAAAAAAAAGTACTATATGAACATTTTCATGACCTTCCTGGGGGTGCTTTCCTCCCTGATTTTATTCTGGTTAGGTTTGGGGGAACATGTATTGCAGCCTCCTAATTGACTGGAAGCACTTGAGGCCAGGCTCCCTCTGGGGACTATTGCTTTATCTCACATGAAAGGGCAGCTCTCTTGTGGCAGGACACTTGGGCATCTGTTCCATTCCTAGCACTGGGCTTTCTTCCTCTTTCACTCTGAAATCCCTGGAGCGTCCCCTAAGATCAAAATGCAAATTTCCTTATGGCCAGCTCTTTCCTGCTCCCTTTCAAATACTGTTTCTGTATCCCTCCACTCTATTGCCATTTTTACTGGCACCCCATTGCCTAATCAGCAACTATTTTTAGCTTCTTTAGTCTCTGTAGCCTTGAGTCTTTAAGAGCTACTATTTACTTCTAAAGGTCTTTTCCAAATAAGGCAAAATAACTAAGTGTCCAATCTCCGATGATAGAAATCGTGAAATAATCATTTTAAAAATTTTCTAATTTTTAATTGTTATTGATACATAATGGTTGTATATATTTATGGGGTAAATGTAATGTTTTGATACAGGCATACAGTGTGTATTGATCAAATCAGGATAGTTGAGGTATCCATCAGTTCAAGCATTTGTCATTTCTTTCAGTTAGGAACATTTCAATTCCACTCTTAGTTATTTTAAAATGTACAATAAATCATTGTTAACTATGGTCACCCTATTGTGGCATTGAATACTAGATCTTCAACTCATTCTCTCTAACTGTATTTTTGCACCCCTTAACCATCTGCACTTGAGGAGATGGTGTCCACTCTTCCCAGCTGCTGGTAACCATCATTCTACTCTGTCTTCATAAGTTCAGCCTCCCAAGTAGCTGGGGCTATAGGTGCATGCCATCATGCCCAGCTAATTTCTTTATTTTTTGTAGAGCTGGAGTCTCACTATTTTAGCTCCCACATATGAGTGAGGGAACATGTGAAATTTGTTGTTCTGTGCCTGGCGTATTTCACTTAACATAATGACCTCCAGTTCCATCCATGTTGTTGCAAATGGCAGAATCTCATTCATTTTTGTGGCTGAATAGTATTCCGTTGTGTATATGTACCACAGTTTCTTTATTCATTCATCTGTTGATGGACACTTAGGTTGCTATTGAAACAATTTTTGTCATGTTGCTGCCTGTTACATTTAGCATCTTTCAGTGGCCAGACTTGGCATCCCTGTTCAATTCAGTCTCTTCCAAATTCATCTTGTTTTCTGTACGTCTAAATAGTAGCCTTCCTCCAATTTTTTCACCTTAAAAACTCAACTGACTGTTCCCAGATTGCTCAATTTCTCTTCCGGGCACCTTTTACCCTTTTCTTTTAGGAAAAATAGTTGAATTATTTCTCTTACATTTTCCTTGTGACCCTCAATCTTCTTCGTGGTGGAGTCTTTTTGTATAGGACTTTTTTATTCCTTGCCTCTGGGTTTCTTTTCCTCTATTCTTTTTGTTTTCCTTTCCTTCTCTCCTTTTGAACAGTGTTAAACATATTCCTGTCATAAGATAAGAGCAAGACAAATTGTCTTTATTTTGCTCTACTTTACCTATTTTCACGAGTCCCAGCACTAGCTTTCCGTTGCCACTCCCTGTTGTTGTGAATATCCTTTACATTACGTTTGCGGTTAATTGTCCTCTGCCTCTCTTGCATGTTTCGTATGCTGACCTAGAGTGAGTCTGTCTTGCATTGTCTGTGTATCTCAGTGTCAGAAACCTCCTACCTGCCAGCCAACTGCAGATGGGGACTTGGCAACGCTTTGCAGCTCTTAGTGGCTTGTATTGTGCAGTTTGCGTTTCTAAGTATTGATGGCTGTAATCAGTCTCTTTGATTCTAAATTTATTTTCACATTCTGTATTTTAGCGAGAATATAAAAAGATCTTTGAGGAAAACAAAGGAATGTATCATTTTGATGCGGATGCTGTGGAACATTTGCACCATAAAGGCAATGCCATCCTCCAAAGTCAGGTACGCACTTGTTGAACACCTACCCTCCCTGCCAGGAAGCCGTAACCATCCTGAGGCCTGCCGCTCACTGCCGTGCATCTTAACTGAGAATGTGCAGTTGTAGAAAAGAATAAATCCTGAGAATGTTAACATTACTTTTGAAAATCTCAAACACTATTTGCTATGTATGTATTGGGGTCAGGGGAGTTTGAACCATATTTCAATCTAAAGGCATTTTGTAAAATAACCATTACTTCACATAATTAAAAAGTTACAAGGTAGGAATTAATTAAACTATGGTCAAACCACATGATGATTTAAATTTTTCTAGTGTCTTGATTTGTCATTTTCAGCAGTAACATTAATTTTCCAGGTGCAAGGTTTGTTATAATTTTTTATTTCAATTATAAGTGTTATTAAAAAGAGAATACAGTCTTACTAATGTATTCTTGATTAATATTTTTTTAATATGAAATTCTAGGTACTCCCTGAATAAACTAAAAACGTCTTCTCTCTAGCATACTTTAAAGTCGCTATTTTTTTTAAAATTCCGAGCTTAAATAGTTGCAAAAGATGTCAGTTCCAGCATCTGTTAAGATAAAATTTTATATCAGTCTTTTAAATGTATTCTGTGGAATGTAAAGTCCATAAAAATTTCATACCCATCTTCATTGGTTTTAAAAATAAACAAAACAGTTCCCCTTTAAGTTTGGAAATATACATCATTTCTAAAAATTTCTTATTTCATTTCATTTATTTCACAAAATTTTTGTTTGAGATGGAATCTCGCACTGTCACCCTGGCTGGAGTGCAATGGTGCAATCTCGGTTCACTGCAACCTCTGCCTCCTGGGTTCAAGCGATTCTCCTGCCTCAGCCTCCTGAGTAGCAGAGATTACAGGTGCCCGCCACCATGCCCAGCAATTTTTTTTTTTTTTTTGTATTTTTAGTAATGACAGGGTTTCACTATGTTGGCCAGGCTGGTCTTGAACTCCTGACCTTGTGATCCGCCCGACTTGGCCTCCCAAAGTGCTGGGATTACAGGTGTGAGCCACCACACCTGGCCATTTCACGAAATTTTATCCTAGTGGTGTATGCTATTATACTTCCCAATACTTTTATTGATCACTCTATCATACTCTTTGCAACTAAATTATGTCTACAAATAGGTATTTTAAAATGTGTCATATTTCCTGTTTCATAAAGTTCTAAGTTTGAAAAATTTCTCTTGGGTTGAATTATCATTAACATTATTATTTTAATAAATAATTTTATAGATAATTATTAAACAAATTTATTGAGAATGCATTTCTGAATGAAATGAAGTATAAAAACTTCTATGAGTTTAATTTGAAAGAGTATATTGCTTAAAAAGCCAACCATTCTGATGGCTTACATATTATTTTTTGTTATTGGAAGATAAAAAATGTCACTCATTTTATAAACCAAAGTAAGATGAGGATTGACTGTAATTGAATTAAATAATTCATAATATGATATTAAATATTGCATAGCAAAATTGATATAAATCATATAAGGTCTGTGTGAGTGTTTTACTCAGTGTCTATGGAAATATTCAGCAGTCCTGGAGGACATCATCTTCCCTTTGACAGAAAAACAGAGGATCACACCCATATTTTCCTTCTTGTTCTTGATTTACCAATAGACATCAATGTGATCTCAGGGGTCTCTCTCTTTCTCATACTTACTACCTATGTGTGTATGCCATTTGCATATACATATATAACCCCATATATATGATACATATCTATATATTCCAACCATTTGACAAAATAGTTTATACAGGTCCTAGAACTACATTAGTTGTTCTAAATTATTTTTATCCTTTAGGAAATTTTCTATTACCTGTTTACTTTACTTGTATGTCATTAACCAAAGGGAACCCAGTGATCAACCTAAATGGCCAGAATAATATGATTTTAGAGGACAAGATGACTAGTTTTGAACGTATATTTTGTCTTACTTTGCTCTGTTTGTATAAGGGCTCTCGATTTATATATGCTTTTCTTTTTCCAATGAAGGTTAAATACAAAGAAGAATATGAGAAAAATAAGGGAAAGCCAATGCTTGAATTTGTTGAGACACCATCATATCATGCTTCAAAGGAGGCTCAAAAGATGCAAAGTGAAGTAAGTCAATTGGTTTGTTATTAATTGTTTAATGTAAATTTGATGTTTTGTCATTTGAAAGGATACAGAATGTTCAGTGGGTCTAGAAGAAAGAGTGCTGCTCTGGGCAGATTCAAGGACCTGCTTTCTAGGCCCAGCCACCCTCTGCCTGGGATCTGTCTAGGACATTGAGTTTATCTGGTCCTTAGCTTTTCTCATTGGTGAATATGGATCTTAAGCTAGATGAGCTTTTAAAGTTCCTCTCAGTTCTAATTTTCTATGATTATATAACTGACACTTTCAGATGTTAATTTTACCTTTTGCCTTTCAGATGTTAATGTAAAACTATGATGAGTTCATAAAAACTAAAAACGAATAGCTGGTTGCTTTATTTGCCTGCCCCCCCCAACCCCCGCTTTTTTCCCAATGAAAATAGAACATTTTTAAAATACTTACTACATGCTAGGTAATATGCTAAGAGTCTTATATATGTCAGCTCATTTAATCCTCCAAGTAATGATGCTAGCAAGGTGTTCTCTGTAGATTAAGAATGTGTCTACTGAAATTGTCTTAGATGAAATTATGTATTCAGTAAATGTTAATGTTTTAGGAGCTGGTCAAAATCATGAATGATTCCGTTTTCTCTTTAGTTTATGTTTTAGTCCATTTTGTGTTGCTGTAACAGAATACCAAAGACTGGGCAATTTATAAAGAACAGAGATTAATTTCTTTCAGTTCTGGAGGCTGGGAAATTCAAAATCCAAGAGTTCACATCTGTCAAGGGTCTTCTTGCTGCATCATCCCATGGCAGAAGGTGGAAAGACAGAGTGCTTGTACACTCCTTAGAGGAGGGGATGGGAAACTCATCCTTTTATCAGGATCCCAACCCCATGATAACAAAACCATTCCCATGATATCGGCATCAATCCATTCATGAGGCAGAGCCCTTATGGTTTAATCACCTCTTAGAGTTCCCACCTCCTAACACTGTTGCATTGGGGATTAAGTTTTCAACACACGAACTTTGTGGGGACACATTCAAGCGTAGCAACATATTTGATTGATTTTTTTTTTCAATAAACAATGAAGAGTTTTTTCGGCTTACCTACTTTATTCCCAACCTAAGATTATGGTAAGTAACATCCCGATATTCCCCACACTTTTTTTTCTCTGTTCCAGTGAGACTTATTTGTGTGTGTCTGTGTGTGTGTTTTCCTTCCTACCTTTTCAGGATCAGACACACAAGGTTTTGTCTGCAGCCTGTATCAAAGTTTTGTGGGTGCAGCTGGGTTCTTAATGCAAAGGGACAGAAATAGTGGATGCTGGTCTCAGTTCAATACAACCTTCATGCTAGGCATGCTCAGTGAATAAGATCCTTTCTGTTGCCCAATAACAACATCAAAACAGGCAGAAATGATAACTTGTGGACAAAAAACTCTCAGGAATTTTCTAAACATTACCTGTGCTATTTGTTGAAATGTTATAATTCATCTTCTTGGGGAAAAGGCATTCAGATATTACCATGGTTTATTGAATAGACAAAGTTGTTTAATTTCTTCTTCAAGCAAAAAGGGAAAAGAATTACTAGTATTTTTCATGTCTTATTCAGTGGTCTCCAGTCTTTTTGGCAACAGGGACTGGTTTCATGGAAGACAATTTTTCCATGGATTGGCAAGTCGTGGTGGTGGTGGAGGGGATTATTGTAGGATGAAACTGTTCTATCTCAGATCATCAGGCTTTAGTTAGATTCTCATAAGGAGTGCACAACCTAGATACCTCGCATGCACAGTTCATAATAGGGTTTGCACTCCTATGAGAATCTAATGCCACCACTGATCTGACAGGAGGCAGAGCTCAGGCAGGAATGCTCCCTCACCCTCGCTCACCTCCTGCTGTGCGACCGGGTTGCTAACTGGCCATAGGTTGCTATTGGTCCATGGTCTAAGGACTGGGGACTCCTGTCTTATATCTTCTTAAGCCAATGAAGAAGAATCTGATAAAGAAATATCAAGTAACCATTTTGATTAAATTAGTTATTTGTTTTAAGTGAATTGATACTAGTGAGTTTGGTCAAAATTCAGAAACCCTACAAAAATTTACATTTAATGGAATAAATTTCCCTAGAATACCTTTTCTGCCTTCAGATAATAGTGTGTAAACGTGTATAAACTATATAAAGTATTTTATATATTCTTTTCATTGCTTTACTATCTTCTACTGCAGCAGTACTTTTTGCTTGGAGTAGAGCCACCCAATGAATGTCCCCATTTTGTAGAGATAATGTGGCCGTTGTCACTGACCCACAGCCCAGAGAAACGTTTCTATTTTCAGGAGCTGTCATAATGCTTTTGCTTAGTGGGTCTTCTGAAAGGTTAACTCCATTTCCCATTTAGAAAAAAAATGTGCAGTTTGCTGCCAGCACTGATTTAATTTTACATAAACAGGCTCTTTGAGGCTGAAGCAAATCAGACCTGATTTGCAATGTGAAAATAAAATATAAAAACTGTTCTTGGAGTTATTTCTAAACAGAACTTGTCTCTAATTCTAATGGAACAGACAGGTTTATAATGTTACATTAGGACTAGGGACAAGAGTATTCTTGAGGCAAAAGGGCAATGGGTTAAGACAATATGAAGTTGTTAACAAATTTTCACTGAAAGACACAGGGATCAAAAATCACTTTCCTTTTCTGAGGACATTTCTGGCAGCATCAGTATTTCAGGCTGGGCCTCCTCTTCCATTTCCCTCCCCTGCCCCTTTCCCTTTACCCCCTCCCCTCTCTTCTTTGATCCTCAGCCCTGGAAACATTCATGCTGAACACCTTTTTATCATTCTGGTTGCGCAGTTTCTTAACATTTTTTTTTTCTACCGTGGATAACTTTCCTTTCACTGATAAATCCAGAAACTTGTAATTAATGATTAATGTATTTGAATACTATGTTTCTGTAGTAGAAATGACAGTAATTTATGATTTGGGATTTTAGGGTAGTCTCTCTTTTCTTCACCCAACTTCTTCTCTCACTCTTGCCAAGTGAGACATGTTTTCCCTGACATATATTCCCTTTAATTATAGTCACTGACTATTAGATTTTTTTAGGCTCAACCATCATTTCTTGAGGAGAATGAAATCTTTCAATAGAAAGTATCTTTGGACCCAATTCATATGCTAAAGGTTAGAAAAATAGCTAAAAATCTTAGACAAAGTTTGATGTGAAAAATGTTTTTAAATCTAGGACCAATGAAGTAGGTGCAAAGAGAATCATCTCTCTTAGAGATGTTTTTTATTCCTAAGAGGTAGATTTGACTACGAGTTTCTCAAGAAACTTCTTACAGGTAAACTTAAGTATTTATGATCCAGGAAAAGCCACTAGTATCTTTGCTATGGCCTATAATTAAGTTTATCATGCTTTCTTCCAATGCCAGATATAGGTTTAATGTGTGTGTTTTCTGGAGGAAACCTTTAAATCTGGCTTTGAAAAGTTCGTTGTCTTATTTCACAAATACAGCTTTCTTCAAAAAGCATGCCCAAAAAGTGTTTTTTTTTTTTTTTCTAGATATATATTTTGGCTACTTCTAGTCATAATTAACCTCCCTTAATGACTTACTTCAGTAAAATAACTTTTTTTTTCAGAAGCACTTTTTGAACTGAAATAGCTGATGTAAATGAATGCATGAATGTATAGACATATTCCTATTTCACCATTTAAAGAGTCCTTTTTAGCCTGGAGATGCCCTAGATTCAGCCTGTTATTTCTACTAATTCCACATAAGGAAGAGGAAAGTTTCTAGTCATTGTTTTTGGTCATTGTATCTCAGTTCTTTAGTTCAGAATGTTCTCAATGCAACTGCTTATTTGGCTTTGCTAGACTTTCAGAACATCCTTTGTTTCTCTTCTTGTGGCTATATCCACATCGTTAGACTGCTGTGTGGAACACGTGTGCTAAGTGAGGAGACAGCATGTTTCTCTTATTCTCCTTCATGGTTTAGAGACATTATTTATTTATACAATTACCTATCTCTGTAATGAATAAATAATGAACCTGGAAATAGCTTCTCATTTTGCCTGAATAACAATTTCAGGCAGAATTTATTTATTTTTATCATTTCAGGGATGCAATTTGAACAAAATATTTGGCTGGTAAAATCTGGGTCCTTGTTTACTAGATATTTCACATGGATGGATATTTTTGTTATTTATAGTTTATAGCTGTCTTTATAGTCATAAAGCATGCATTATCACTGATTTTTCAAATGTGTAGTTCAAATGTTAGAATTTAGAGAATCATAGCCAAAGAGTGGCAGAGTGTGTTAAAAGGGCTAATGGTGGTCTGAATGTAAGCCCCCCATTATCACCGTCATGTCCACCTTTCATTTCTTGTTGTGAACTCTCACTTAAAGGAGGAGTTCAGTTATAAGGTTCAAGATAAAATTCTCCTCACAGCACAACTTCATTCATATCAAACACCATAGATGGTAGAGAAATATTCTCAACTCCAAAATCATTAAAGGGAAACCCCCTCCCTAACCCTCAATCATCATTACATTTTAGAAATGGTGTTTCCTGAATTTGCAAAAGTCTGATGAAGAAGGATGATGGGACGTGAATGTTAATGCTGCTTGGGTTTGATGGTGGTTTGAATGGCTTCCATGCCACCAGATTTTCCCCCAGTCAGTAGATCCACTCACCTTGGAGTAAACCAACTGGGGGATCCAGTCAAATAGCCAGTCTTGTTGGTTCTTCTCCGAAAAATGGGCTGATGTTAATACTAGACTAGTAAGAAGTTAGGAAACCTCACTCAGAATATTCTGATTTACCAGAGGAAGAGGCCACTTAATAATTCTCCTTTGTTTGGTAGAATTCTTAAATTTATGATAAAGTTGAACTTGTTTCCCTGTTAATAGGATGACCCTTATGTGGTGGAACTACCTAAGAAAACATCATTTTTGTTTTGGGAACTCTTGTTCAAATCTCTTTTCAATGGTCACTGATATTTGCTGACTTTAAAATTATATGGTCTTATTTAACAGAAAATTTACAAAGAGGATTTTGAGAAGGAGATTAAAGGAAGGTCATCACTGGATTTAGACAAGACTCCAGAATTTTTACATGTAAAGTACATCACCAACCTTCTGAGGGAGGTATGATCTTGGTGTTTACTATTATATATCACGTAGAAAAGTCAAGAAATAAGCCAGGAAATATTTAGCTAATTCTCTACTAATTCAGTGTTTGAGATATTAAGGCATTACTCTTTTTTTCACTTTGATCTTCACTAATAAAATTTTGCATTTTCATTAAAAACAGGAGCGTGTGTGTTAACATTTCCAATTAAAGTTGCGAGAAGAAATTGCCCAGATTCCCTGGGAAAACTTGAAAAACAGCCTGGTTTTTTGTTTTAGTTGTAGCTCAGAAGCTCTATAAATAGTTTTATAGTTTTATAGCAGTTTTTTAAAAAATGTTTTGAATATGGGTAGAGAGAGCTTGATTCTTTCAAATTTAGTTATTATAAAAACATTTTAGAACCAGCTTTTCCTGTCGCTTTCCTGCAGCAAATGTCTCTAAAGGAAGGAGGAAAAAGACCAGAGTTCTCTCCCTCTCTTGACATTTGTTATCAGAAATAAGATGCTCACAAGTGAAGGTCTGGACAAATGCTACGTTACTTATAAGTAGTTGGTGTTCTAAGTATGGAAAAATAATATATTTAACATGTAGAACAGAGGAACTCATGTCCACTTTTTATTTTATTCTCTGCAAAAATTTCTCCAAAAACGTAATGGTGCACCTTTTGCTCATAAGTAATATATTAAATTTTCTTAACATTAAGACCTTAAAAATGTCATGTCTGTAGTCCACCCCTTTAAAAGCTAGTTTTTCTTTGTTTTTTAAGTGGCCAAAAAGTAGATCATAGATTTTCCAAATCTGCTTGCATGCTCTTTATATTAAGGGAAAGTGTTCCCTAAGTATAAATGTAGTTTATAATGTAGTATATGTATATATATTATACACAATATAATAATGTATATTATGTGATATGTAAGTGGAATATATATTACACATATATATATATATGAAATTTCATTTCGTTTTGAATTTTTGAACTGAGGAAACTATTCCTGAAGGAAATCTCTTAGATGAGTGAAATAAATTTGAGATTAATTACCTATAGGAAGGAGCACATCATCATGAACTTCTTTAATAAGCAAATGCTGACTGGCCATACCATTTAACTGGTTTTAGAAATTTAATGTGATTCAGTGTTGTAATATATATTGTGCTGAAATAGACATGTAAGTTTTTTAGAGTTCTCTTGCTACACTATCTTTTCTCACTTCTAGTTCCTAATAAAAATTTTTGAAGTTGAAGGTTAAGCAAATGGTAACTTCCTAGAGAGTAGAGCTAGGACGCAGTGGCAGGAGGAGAGGATCGGGAGAGGTTGGTTAACAGATACAAAGGAATGAGCTCTGGTGTTCTGCAGCGCCACAAGGTGCGTATGATTAACTATAATTGAATGGATATTTTTAGTAAGCTATAAGAGAGGATTTTGAGTGTTCACAACACAAAGAAATGATACATGTTTGAGGTGATGGATATACTAATTACCCTGATTGGATCATTATATGTTTTGTACGCATATTAAAATATCACTCTGTATCCCATAAATATGTACAATTATGTGTCAACTAAAAATAAAAGGGAAGAAAAAAGAGAAATAGTTGACCATAAGGCTTTTAAGAAGAAAAAAGTTTAATAATAATTTTCAAAACAATTTCAAATAATGGCAACTTCCTACTACCATTGTCTTCCATTTAAAAATACGCTATTTATGTGAACTTTTTTAAAGGAGAATCTTTTTGTATCACTTATGTACAAAAGGCAATGTAAAGTCTATTTTGAGATTCATAACTGACTTTACTATGTGCCATTGCCTTTTTCTTTTATTCCTGTTTTGGAGTGAGTCTTAATGTATTAATTCAGAATACACGCATCAGGGTAGGAAAAGGCTCAGAACACTATATTCTATTGGTCTGTTCAGGCTGCTGTAACAAAATACCACAGATTGAGTGACTTAACCAACAGACTTTCCTCAAAGTTCTGGAAGCTGGTAAGTCCAAGATCAAGGTGCTGGCAGATGTGATTCTTAGTGAGGGCCCTCTTCCTGGCTTGCAGACAGACACCTTTGTGCTGTGACTTCAGTAGAGGGATAGAACTGTGGTCTTTTTCCTCCTTCCTTTAGAGACATTAATCTTATCAAGGGAGTCCCACTCTCACAATCCCATCTAACCCTAATCACCTTCCAAAGGTCCCACCTTCAAGTATGGTCACAATGGGGGCTAGGGCTTCAACATATGTATTTTGGTGGAGAGAAACATTTAGTTCATAACGACTATGATGCCAGGTGAAATAAGCCAGGCACTGAAAGACAAATCCTGCATATTCTCACTTTTATGTGAAATATAAAACACTTGAACTCTTAGAAGCAGAAAGTAGAGTGGTGGTTACAGAGGCTGGAGGGTGGGAGGAATGGGAAGGTGATAGTCAAAGAGTTCAAAATCTCTAAATGGGAGGAATAATTTTTTTGAGATCTAGTGCACATTGTGGTGAAGATAGTATATAGCGCACTTCAAAATTGCTGAGAGAGTAAACTTCAAATGTTCTCACCACAAAAAGTAAATATTTGAGGTAATGGATATATTATTTAGATTGATTTAATTATTCCACATTGTATTCGTAAATTATGACATAATTTTGTACCCCATAAATATATACAACCATAAATTGTCAACTTCCAATAAGAATTTTTTAAAAATTAAAAAATTAACTTAAAAAATAGTTACAGCCTGTCTAATTTGAAAAAGAGGACTTTCGCTGACTTAATTAAATTATTACTTCCCTTTCTAAGTATAAGCATTTAGCTTCAAATGAACGTTGCATTTTTTACTCTGTGGTTTTTACATTGACATTGCATTTAGAGTGTTCAAAGTATCATTTTATACTTCATTTCCTTTGATTCCCCCCATTGCCCTTTGACATTAGTAGAACAAGTATTTTTATTTTCATTTCACCATTGTGGAAATCAAGGTTGAGTTACTTAAAAGTCCTCCCGAAGGTCACACCACCAAATAAATGAAAGAGGTCCGACTTTCACCTGGGTCATTTGACTCAGATCATTCCAAAATTATAAAACAGCCCATTCCAATGTCTAGTAAGCTATTAGTTGAGCAGAGGACAGGCTAATTTAATTATATTGGATGAAGGGAAAGTAACATGAAATGAACCCTAGAATCTTTCATCTGGCAAGTTAATCATAAATGCAACTTAGTTGAATAGGAATAAGATATATATGATTTTCATATGCAATTAAGTAAGAAAACAAGCAACTCATTAGCAGAGAAAAATAAGTTGTATGTAAGTATTCATAGAAGGCATTTGGATCTACTTAAAATATGAGATTCAAATGGGTGAAATTCAAATTATTATTAATTTGTGGAAAATGTTTTAGTTTTACAACTCTTTAAATTGCATGGAGATAGCCTTCCAAAAGCAAAGCCAGGAGAGAAGATAACAGAACGAAGAGATGAAGGAAGAGAGACATCATGTAAATTCCAACTTGACAGTAACTCAGTATTTGGATTTTCTATTCCATGAGTGAATGCATCTCCTTTGTTGTCTACACTAGTTTAAGTTGGGTTTCTGTCATTTGCAACCTAAGAGTCACCATCACCACCATCATCACTATAATAATAATAATAATCATCATCATCATCGTCATCATCATGTTGAGCCATAAATTCCATCATCTATGCAGATTTCATTATCTATGGATGATTCCATTCATCATCATGAATGTGAGTCACAGATTCCATCAGAGATAGTAAAGGGGGCCTTGAAATATTCTGAGACTTGTAGAAGGGTGTAAATACCTCAGGTAATTGTGATGGATAGTGCTTGAAGTATCTGCTTTCAACTACCTTATATCAGCTTGTGGTGAGCCCAAGTAATTGAAACTCCTAATAGCTTATTAGACATTGGAATGAGCTGCTTATAATTTTGGAATGACCTGAGTCTAATGAAAGTGGTTTCTGCTCACTTTTTAAACTTTTTAAAAAAACTTTGGCTACATCAGTCCTTTTGATTTTGTAATTTTCCATTCTTTTGCAACCATGTTCTTTTTTGGTAATTCATGTTTTATAGACAACTTTCAAAAATACTTTAAATAATTAATAAGGAACATGTGTTCTTAAGATCTTCCTCACCATTGAAAGAGAAGATGTCTTTTAAAAAAATCCACTATGATACCAAAACATGTTGAGAGAAAGTATGAAAAGGAAAAGGCTGAAAATATTGGAAGCCACTCTGAACTTGGTAGAGGGGAAAATGAAGTGTCTGTAGGAAAAAAGCACGAATACTTAGCTGTCTGATTCATTCCTTCCTAGTAATATTTTCTCATTTCTGTGATCTCTAGAAAACATGTGGAATAGCACACTGACTAAAGTGATTCCTGCTAAGTTTTGAACTGTGATATTCTTGTCTTATAGAAAGAATATAAAAAAGATTTGGAAAATGAAATAAAAGGGAAAGGAATGGAACTTAATTCAGAAGTTCTTGACATCCAAAGAGCAAAGCGAGCCTCTGAAATGGCGAGTGAGGTGAGTGTTTATTTAACACCTTAGATGAATATGTTTTTTGCTGGTTTTCTTATCTGTCAGTCTTTCTGAAATGTTCTATACATCCACAACTTTTATATGTAAGTGATTGTAAACAGCTATATCCTATAGTCTTTTCCTGGACTACTAATTTTTTTTTAAAAAATGATGCTCATAATCCCCTTTCTATGTGATATGAGAAAAATGGCCATTTCCCCATTTTGGAGAAAATCCATGTAATAAACTAAAATAGTTTAATGAGATTTAACTTCCTCTTTTAAGCAGGTAAAAGGCAGATGATTGGGAAGGTGTATTATTATGGTCCATCAGTAACTGCAGGTAGAAAGTTCGCTTGCTTTCCTGCACATAACCCAACTGACTCTCCCAGTCTTGCCCTGGGCTGCTGAATGAACTTATTCAGCCTCTTTATCAAATTAAAGTAGTTTCTGCTCACTTTTCATGCACTTTATAAGGAGAACTGAAACGTCTCTGAAGTGTTTTCAGTCCTGTAATCCTTGTATTATCTCATTACTTTGGGTCATAAAGTATCACTGTGCTTTTAACGGACTTTAGCTGAATTTAGCAGTGAAAGAACTTAAAGACTTGTTCCCATATTTTGAAAATCTGATGATAATGAGGATGATGATAATGATGATGGTGGTGATGGTGACTCTTAGGTTGCAAATGACAGAAACCCAACTTAAACTAGGGTGGGCAGCAAAGGAGATACATTCACTCATGGAATAGAAAATCCAAAGATTGAATTGCTATTGCTGTCATGTTGGGATTCACATGATGTCTCTCTTCCTTCATCTCTTGGTTCTGTTATCTTCTCTATTGGCTTTGCTTCTGGAATGCTGTCTCCGTGCAATGAAACATCTTAATAACAGGATAACTCATATCTATAGCCAGTAATCCCAGTGGGAAGTGAACATCCCTTTTTGTAGTTCTAATTAAAGTCTTAGGTTTCAATCTCCTTGGATTAATCATTATCCTGTGCTCACACCTGGCCTAATCATTGTGTCTGGGGTTGGGGGAGTAGAATGTGCTGATTATCCTCTCACCCATTCATTGAGGTAGTTTAACAGTGTCTTATATAAAACATTATAAATGTTTATGTGTTTAAAACATCACCTTAATCTCGGCTATATTCACGTTCTTTAAATAAAGGAAACATTTAAAAGGTACTTTAGTAGAATTAAAAATGTATGTGGGGAGTAGGGAGGTAATGGAAATCAATCCTTCCCAAGGGTATGGATTGAGAGAACTTAGACGTCATTTTCCAAAAGGAAACCATGAAGCTTGTTGCCAGAAGAAGGAGGAATGGATGCTGGTCAGCCATAAACAACACGTGTCCCTGGTGAGGTCTGTGGCTAACATTGTCATCACATTATCCCTACATTAGTCATTTTCTGCAAATTCTTCTGTTGCCATGACATGTCCAATCCACATGCAGAGATTATCTTGTAATTACTTGTCAGTAGCACGTGTAAAAGTTATTTTATTCTCTTGATGGCAAAGTACAGACGGATGCAGTTGAATGGCAGGATGGTGACGGGAGCAGCATTAGTTGGGCCTTATTAGGAGAAGGAAGGACTGGCCTAGGAGAAAAAGAATGGAAAACTGAAAGGAAGTGTCAGGTGTTGATCATCTCCTTTGTGCTGAGCGCTGTGCTATGCACTCTGATTGATCCTCACAATGGATCCTCCATGGAGGTACAGACATACTGTGGAGATACTATGGGTTTGATTCCAGACCACCCTAATAAAGCAAATATCACAATAAAGTGATTCGCATGAACTTTTTGATTTCTTAATATGTATACATGTTATGTTTATACTATACTGTAGTCTAAGAAGTGTGCAGTAGCCTTATGTTCAAAATACATCTATATCTTAATTTAAAGTACTTTATTGATAAAAGTGCTAATGATCATCTGATCCTTCAGCAAGTGGTAATCTTTTTGCTGGTGGAGGGTCTTGTCTCTATATTGATGGCTGCCGACTGATCAGGATGGTGGCTACTGAAGGTTAGGGTAAATGTGGCCATTCCTTAAAATAAGATGACAATGAAGTTTGCCACATTAATTGCCTCTTCCTCTCATGAAAGATTTTTCTGTAGCATGTGATGCTGTTGATATGTTTTACCCACAGTAGAACTTTCAAGATTAGAGACCATCCTCTCAAACCCTTTACTGCTTTAATGACAAAGTTTTTGTAATATCCTAAGTCTTTCCTTGTTAGTTCAACAATGATCACAGCGTCTTCACAAGGATTTAATCTTAAGAAACCACATTCTTTGCTTGTCCATCGGAAGCAACTCCTTATCCATTCAAGTTTGATTATGAGACGGCAGCAATTCAGTCACATTTTCAAGTTCCACTTCTAATTCTAGTTCTCTTGCTATTTCCACTGCATCTACATTTGCTTCTTCCACTGAGGTCTTGAACCATTCAAAGTTATCCATGAGAGTTGAAGTCACCTTCTTCCAAACTTCTATTAATGTTGATATTTTGTACTTCTCTCATGAATCAATAATGTTCTTAATGGCATGTAGAGTGGAGAATCTTTTTCAGAAGGTTTTCAATTTACTTTGCCCAGTTTCATCATAGGAATCATAATCTATGACAGGTAAAACCCTATGAAATGTATTTCTTAAATAATAAGCCTTGAAAGTAAAAATTTTCCTTGATCCATGGGCTGCAGAATGGATGTTGTATAGCAGGCATGAAAACATGAATATCCTTATACATTTCTATCAGAGCTCTTTGGTGACCAGGTGCATTGTAACTGAACGTTAATATTTTCAAAGGAATCTTTCTTTTCTGAACATTAGGTCTTGGCAGTGGGCTTCAAATATTCAGTAAACCATACTTTTTAAAAATGTGCTGTCATCCAGGCTTTGTTATTTCATTTGTAAAGCACAGGCAGAGTAGATTTAGCATAATTCTTAAAGACCCTAGGATTTCCAGAATGGTAAATGAGCATTGGCTTCAATTTAAAGTCACCAGCTTCATTAGCCCTTAAGAAGAGTCAGCTTGTCATTTGAAGAATTGAAGCAGACATTGACTTCTCCTCACTAGCTATGGAAGTCCTAGATGCCATCTTTTTCCAATAGAAGGCTGTTTTGTCTGCATCGAAAATCTGTTGTCTAGTGTAGCTATGTTCATCAAGTATCTTAGCTAGATCTTCTGGGTGACTTGCTGTGGCTTCTGCATCAGCCCTTGCTGCTTCACTTTGCACTTTTATATGATGGAGATGGCTTCTTTCCTTAAACCTCATGAACCAACCTCTGCTAGCTTCCAACTTTTCCTCTGCAGCTTCTTCACCTCTCTCAGCCTTCACAGAAATGAGGGTTAGGGCCTTGTTCTGGATTAGGCTGGGTTTAAGGGGATGTTGTTTCTGGAATGTTGTGTCTGGTTTGATCTATTCAGACCACTAAAACTTTCTCTATATCAGCAATAGGGTTGTTTCACATTCTTATAATTCATGTGTTCACTGGGGTAGCACTATTAATTTCCTTCAAGAACTTTTCCTTGGCATTCACAACTCGAATAACTGTTTGGTACAAGAGTCCTGGCTTTGGGCCTGTGATGGCTTTTGACATCCCTTCCTCGTTAAGCTCAATCATTTCTAGCATTTGATTTAAAGTACGTCTCTTCTTTTTACTTGAACATCTAGGGGCCATTGTAGGGTTACTAATCAGTCCAATTTCAATATTGTTGTCACTTAAGGAATAGGGAAGCCCAAAGGGAGGGAAAAAGATAGAGGAACGGCTGATCAGTGGAGCAGTCAGAACACACGTAACATTTCTCAATTAAGTTCACTGACTTATAGGGGTGCATTTGGTGGCATCTCCCAACAATTACAATACTGTCGCAGGATTTCTCCTTAGTTCAGCTAAAGACAGGGTCCTTGTCCCATGGCCATGAAAGTTTAGGCTTGCAGACAGTTTGAAGGGTGAGTAAAGCAGAGTTTTATTGAGTGTAAAGGAAGAAAAGGGGGAAACAGGGACTCTCTGCAAGGCCAGAGTCCCTGCTAGAGTGCTTTCCACCTCGCAGTTTGGATCCCAGGTTCCACACAGGAAGAAGAGGGGCCAGGCTCCTCCCTGTTGCAAACGGCCTGAATTTCTCTGGCTCCACCCCAGTGCACACTCTTTCCAGTGTTCAGGCCAGTTGGAGTTTTGGCAGCGACCCTCTCCTATCTGTCTGTCTCAATAGTGACATCAAAGATCACTGATTGGCCAGGCGTAGTGGCTCACACACCTGTAATCCCAGCACTTTGGGAAGCCGAGGTGGGTGGATCACCTGAGGTCAGGAGTTCATGACCAGCCTGGCCAACGTGGTGAAACCTGGTCTCTAATAAAAATGCAAAAATTAGCTGGATGCGGTGGCACACGCATGTAGTCCCAGCTACTCGGGAGGCTGAGGCTGGAGAATCGCTTGAACCCAGCAGGCTCAGGTTGCAGTGAGCCAAGATCATTCCATGGCACTCCAGCCTGGGCGAAAGAGCAAGACTCTGTCAAAAAAAAAAAAAAAAAAAAAAAATCACTGATCACAAACCACCGTAACAGTTTGAAATACTGTATTACCAACATGTGACACAGAGACACCATGTAAGCACATACTGTTGGAAAAATAGCACCGATAGACTTGCTTGGCAAGCAGGGTTGCCACAAACCTTCAGTTTGTAAAAAATGCAATATCTGCAAAACACAATAAAGTAAAGCACAATAAAAATGAGGTATGCCTGCATTACTGCCTTCATTTTGCAGATGAGTAAACTGGAAAAGTTGAGCATTCTCAGTGTCACACAGCTGGTGAGTGCTGTGGCCTCCCAAGTTCATCTGTTCTGTATAACATCAGCTCATTTACATCCACCTCCCTATCCTCCAACCCTAAAGACAATTGTCAGTGAAGATTTTCACGTGGCGGTTGCCCTTGTATACTAAACATCTTTGGAGCTTTGCATGCCCTTCTTCAGTGAGAACAAGATTATCGTTCTAAGCAGTTCAGAAGATTTAGTTGTGAGTGATCGTTTGTAGTACTCAAGGAGCTTTGTTACCTCTTTTGTAAAATATGTTTAACTATTTTTTTGGTATCATTGACTGCAGCTGCATGTTTGCCCACTGAGTGTTTGAATGTTGTAACATGTCTTTTGCAGAAAGAATACAAGAAAGACCTGGAGTCAATAATTAAAGGGAAAGGAATGCAAGCTGGCCCTGACACCCTTGAAATGCAGCATGCCAAGAAGGCTGCAGAGATCGCGAGTGAGGTTAGTAGGGTGCGTGATGCAGGCCTTAAGACTCATATTGTGGAACCTAACAAATCATTAGCAGCTTGATTACTATATGGAATTTCTCAAAGCGTTGTGGCTGGTTTAACAGTTTGGAATGGAGACTATTCCACAGCATTATACCTGTTTGAAAATGTACAGTTTTTGCTTTGCTCACATCCTTCCAATATATCAAAAAAAGCTTGGTGGAAGGCATTTTAATTGAATACACACTCACGCACACATGCACTCCCCTGCACACCTTACTTCAGAATACAACAGATTTAATGGTAATCTGGGCTATGATAAATGTTTTCATGGTATTTTTTAATGGATCACCTGCTGCTCGGCATATCTGTATTTCCAAATTTCTGAGCAGAACTTCATATTTGGATGCTTAACGTGAGTACAATAGTCATTTCTGTCTGTTGCATGTTATTAAAATAGCCTTTGTTGACATAATCAGCGTGCATGAAATTTCTACATAGCATTTTGAGTAGAGGTCTGATATAACCTGATTGACCATGTTCATTCATCTAATACCATTTTTCTCTTCATGGGATACAGGATATTGATTTAGAAGTTTTGTCTTAAATTCTGTAACAGGATGGATATCACATCACAAGGTTGTAGGAGTCAGACCATATGCATATATTTCTTTTTTTTTTTTATTTTGAGTCGGAGTCTCGCTCTGTTGCCCGAGCTGGAGTGCAGTGGCCGGATCTCAGCTCACTGCAAGCTCTGCCTCCCAGGTTTACGCCATTCTCCTGCCTCAGCCTCCCGA
>NW_012119932.1:5852430-5959597 GCF_000951035.1 Colobus angolensis palliatus
GAGCCAGGATGGTCTCGATCCCCTGACCTCGTGATTCGCCCGTCTCGGCCTCCCAAAGTGCTGGGATTACAGGCTTGAGCCACCACACCCAGCCATATGCATATATTTCAAAGAAAATACCCTAGAACTTTCTCTACACCTCTTGAACTTCCCCACAAAAATCTGAGAATATAAAACGATCGCTGGAATAAAGATTTGGGTTGTGATGATTTTATAAAAGTGTATGTGAAGAAAAAATTGGGGTACAGGTGAATGGGTCCTGCTCACTTATCTCAAGACTGGTTAGGTGGGGGCTTCAGCTGTTGTGTGACCTTTGCACTTAGGAAGAGCTGACTGAGGACTGACACCTTACAGGAAATCTGGAAGGCTAGAAGTAGCTGCTTAGCTGCTAGGGAAGTTACTGTTGTTTTGAAAATGACTGACATCCCCAGAGTTAGACACTGGCCAGGGAAGTGGGATTGCCATGATTGAATAAGACAGAGGAAGTGGAGATGGTATAGGTTTCCTGATCAATAAGTGTTCCATTTTGAAGTGGTGGCCAGGGGTGGACGGCCAGGACCGTGAGGAACAGGGACTTTCACACTTCTGTTCTCCTCCTGACAGATAGTCATTGTTATAAGTTTGTTATGGAACCTTCCAAATCTGTTTTGTGTTTATATAGATAAATATATACTTGTACACACAAAGACCAAAAAAAAATCTTAAATGGGGTCATACTCCATTTAAGTGTTTGATTGTTTTCTCACTTTATGTTATGGATTTTTTTTCTGTGTTCCTTCATATAGGTCTACCTCATTCTTATAGAAAAATTAAGTGTTCTATAACATGGATGTGAATATGTGACCCTTTATCTTTTGTTGTCTACAAGGGAAGTGTATAATGGGATCTCAACACTACAGGCCAAAACTAGAATCCTTAATTTTCCCCTAGGTTAGCTTTCCTCCATCTGCTTCCCAGCAAATGGCACCAACCAAAGCATAGAAGTCACTTTGATTCCTGTCATTAGCGTGCTTTGTTGATGTCACCCTCAGAGTGGCAGTCTAAATCCATCTCTTTCTCGCCACCGTAGTCCAAGCCACCATCTCTATCCTTTAGATCATTGCCATAGCTTCCTAACTAGAATGCTGCTATTATTGTCTTCCTAGTAGACATTCTCAACCCAGCAGAAGAATCCTCAAGGGAATTAAATGAAATTTTGTTACTCTCCTCACGTGCAATTATTTGGTGGTTTCCAGTCACATCCAGTGTAAATTGATTCGTCTGGCTCTGGTGAAGTCTCCACTCTCAGGCTGAGAGTCTTAGTCAATAAAAACCCCCCAAATAATAATAATAAAAATCTAATTTGCATATAATCATAGTCATGTCCCATTTTACTTAAATGATAGGCTCAGATCCTTTTCAACCAATGTTTGGGACTTTGCCAGAGTTTTTTTTTTTTTTTTTTTTTTTTTCTGATGGTCATTTCTTAGGTTTTTTTTTTTTTTTTTTTTTTTTTTTCTGATGGTCATTTCTTAGGTTTATTTCTTTTTTTTTTTTTTTTTATTATTGTACTTTAAGTTCTAGGGTACATGTGCATAACGTGCAGGTTTGTTACATATGTATACTTGTGCCATGTTGGTGTGCTGCACCCATCAACTCGTCAGCACCCATCAATTCATCATTTATATCAGGTATAACTCCCCAATGCAATCCCTCCCTCCTCCCCCCTCCCCATGATAGGCCCCAGTGTGTGATGTTCCCCTTCCCGAGTCCAAGTGATCTCATTGTTCAGTTCCCACCTATGAGTGAGAACATGCGGTGTTTGGTTTTCTGTTCTTGTGATAGTTTGCTAAGAATGATGGTTTCCAGCTGCATCCATGTCCCTACAAAGGACGCAAACTCATCCTTTTTTATGGCTGCATAGTATTCCATGGTGTATATGTGCCACATTTTCTTAATCCAGTCTGTCACAGATGGACATTTGGGTTGATTCCAAGTCTTTGCTATTGTGAATAGTGCCGCAATAAACATACGTGTGCATGCACACAGAGTTTGTTTTTAATATCGAAAGTTTTTTTTTCAAATAAAGTCAATGGATCATATTGTAACACAAATGACCCTCAATAGTCAAGCCTTCCCATATCTCTGGGCTTGACCATGTGACTTTCTTTAGCCAATGAGACATCAGCAAATGTGACTCAGACAGAGGCTATAAACACACTTCTGCATTAGGGTTTGCCCTCTTTGAACACAGATGCTGCCATGTTGTTGTTTTAAACCTTCTAAGTTTTGGGGTGTTTTGTTATGCAGACAACAAATAACTGATGCCAAGGGTGTCTAATGTAGTCTGTGTGCTTTAGAACACATTTACATTTGAAAGTTCATATTGGAAAATTGTTACATCCTTCTACCATTGGACCTTCATGGCTGTCTGCTCTTAGTGCTTCAGTTTCATCATATTTGTTGGCCTTCAAATGAAACATTTTGTTTTGGGGCTTTAAACAGGCTGAAACAGAGTGCTTTTTATAAACATAGTAATAATTGAATATTATTGTTTTGAAAGTTAAACATAATTATGTAAACTTTTATTTAGAAAAGTGATACTGGGAGTGTAAGTCAGTAAAAACAGGAAGGGTTATGAGTGGAAGACAGGAGGAAAAATACTCCAAGATTGAGACTTTTGTTTACCACTTATCTAAATTTGATGATCTACTAATAAGCAAACCAACATTTACTTTGTAGCAGAGAATCTACAAATCTGGAGTGTGTCAGCATAATAAGAAATAATTGTTTTAAAACAAATTTAATTGGCTATAGTTAATAGATTTTTTTAAATAACATTTTTCTTTGAAGAATAATATACATAGAGAAAATGCAAATTTATATATGTACAGCGTGTTGAGTTTTATAATCAGTTTTTAAATGTGACATAAGTCCCTAAAGACATGTGTGTCTGTGCAATTATGACTATCTTGTAAGCAATAGGTAATCAAATTCCAACTGGCTTAAAAAAAAAACACAGATAACTTATTTGTTGTTCTTATGATTGAACGGTAGAGAAATTTCTAGGCACGGCTTGATCTAGGACTCAAATAATGAGATTGGTTTCAGCTTTCAGTTCTTAGGTAGACATTCTTGTTTGCAAAGAGGCTTCCAGCACCTCTCATGTGGAAAAAAAGATACATGCATCCTGGAACCAATTCTGCAGTGTGGGTGATGGGGTATAATGATTTAAGTCCAGCAGAGCCCAGAGACTTGGGCCAGTTTCTGGATGGTTTAGGAAGGGAAGCATTGAGTTGTCTAGTGGCAAATCAGAGAGCCAGTGAAGGGAGTAATGATTTATTTAAGCCCAGCAGAGTCCAGAGATTTGAGCCAGTCTCACTCAAGCTGGATGGTTTAGGAGTGGGAGCATTGAGTTGTCCAGTGGCAAGCTAGGGAGCCAATGAAGGGAAAAGAAGGGGTGGATTCCAGAGAAACAACCAACACGTATTCACTACATGTAGAGTGAAAAACAGCAAGCTGTATATGACCCAATAATATATCAAGTTTATCATAATGAAATGTTGAATTTTCCCCTTGGCTAGCTCCGTTTTTCTTCTTCTTAATTCAGATTAGCAGAAAAAGAGTCTTCTGATTACTGGTGAATAAGTTATACTGAGTCACAGTCCTACCACAAGTAAAAACTCTTTCTTCTTCTATAGAAATAAAAGAAATAAGGATTCAACTTCGTTCCAAAAGACATGGTCTTGATGTCAAATAACATCTCAATTTTTGAGTAGTTTTTCAAATGATTGGAGAGCACTAACTGTGTGTTTCATTTTCTGCAGAAAGACTATAAAAGAGATCTGGAGACTGAAATTAAAGGGAAAGGGATGCAGGTGAGCATGGACACTCTTGATGTCCAGAGGGCTAAGAAAGCATCCGAGATGGCCAGCCAGGTAAGACAACAGTGAGATACAAAGTTTAAAATAAATGCCATGAATCATAGCTAGAAAGAGCGTAAGTGTTCTTTCCACATGGGTGGCTTTGAGATTCAAACACGTAAATGTCAACATTGCTATTAAAGTTTAAGCAAAGTTCTAAGATCATTTTCTGTTCTTTTAGAAACAATACAAGAAGGACTTAGAAAATGAAATTAAAGGGAGAGGAATGCAAGTGAGCATGGATATCCCAGATATCCTTCGAGCCAAGAGGACATCTGAAATCTATAGCCAGGTTGGTCAAGAATGAAGATGCTCAGAATCGTGTGTTCCAATGTCATGTTGCCATGTGCTTTGTATGTCTCTATGAATGATATCTTTCTGAGGGTATTGCATTCAGAGTTAGTATACTCTTTCACTGAGAAACCATTGGCCAAACTTGATTAACCTTACTAATGAATAGGACAACTGTCATAGATTCAATGCAACAGACATTATGGAGGGCTACAGCCTCTCTGTCGGGGCTCCTTGTTTTGAGTCCAAGGACATTAAAACTTTTTTTTTTTTTTTTTAATTTTAGAGATGGAGGTCTCACTCTTTCACTCAGGCTGGAATGCAGTGGCACCATCGTAGCTTGCTGCAACCTCAAACTCCTGGGCTCAAGCTTATTTTCCTGCCTCAGTGGGCATGAAACGTTGTGCCCAGCCTAAGGATATTTTAACCTTTTCTTTCTTTTTTTCTTTTTTGACCCTATTGGACACTTGGCTCAAATGCTTTTGCTTATACCACAGAAAAATAAATTACAAACTATTTGTCTTTTAACCATTTCATAATGAATATTATTATTAAAATAGTTCCAAATAAAACTAACAGTGACAAAAGCTGCACAAAGTACAAGGTGAAGTTTAGTGTTAGGTAAAAATAGAGGGAACAGTGAAGTTTTCTTGGTAAAATTTAGATTTGTCAAATATACTTGTCCCATATTCTGTAAACAAAGCTGGATGTGGGAGAAGTAATGACCACAAAAAATATTTATGGAGGAAGAATTTATTTATAAAATCTGACTTGGGCAAAAACATTCATTAGCAAATAGTATCTTTGCTGTAACAGTTACTAAAATAAATGACTCCCAATGGAAAAAGAATAGTAGAAGGAATGAAAAAAATGAAAATGGTTATATAAAATTGACCATAGAATTTAATTTGATTAATGGAGTTTATGCAGGAAGGAATGTGTAACAACATTTGGCGAAATTTGTTAAAATTCTGATTAAGACATAAGCAAGGACATTAACCATCCACTAGTTCAAAAGGGTAGTATCAAGATGGCAGAGTCAAATGTCAGAGGACTTGTGTGCCTGTCAGCCTCCGCAGATGACACAGCCACTGGGATGGTCCTGAAGTGTGTGTTCTTCTGTTCTCGGTGTCCGTGAACTTGGAGACATTGGCTCTGGCCATATCAGCTGAACTAAAATCCTAGGTCAATACATTAAACAGGCAAATGGACATTTGAGTCAGTGGAGAAGAGTTACTTACTGTTTCAAGAATGCCAAACTCATTCCTTCAGTCGGTAAATACCTCCTGAGCACCCATTTGCATGCAAAACCAGACATGACTTTGCCCTTGGAAAGCTACAGACAAATCTAATAATCATGTAAATATAGTGTTACAACCATGATAGATACACTTGAAAGGAAAAGTATTGAGAGTGAAGGTGCCTGAGCTGTTAGATTTCCTGCCCTAACTTAATAGCATAGATTTTTTTTTTTTTTATTTTAGTGTGACGTGAGAATATATCTAATTTTAAGGGATTTTAATCACTGAAATACAATGGGGATACTTAAGAGTGTGTAATGAAGCCTGGTACATTTCGACATGAAAAGTAGTTACCTTTCTTAATAAGCAGTAGTTTGCCAGAATAGTTAACTTCACTGATTTTGGAATCAGAGAGCTTGGTTTTAAGTTGGAGCTCTAATACTTACTATCTAGTACCTCAGTTTCTCCATCTGTAAGATGGAAATAATAGTATCTGCTTGTCAGGTTGAGTTAATGTGTGTTAAGTGCTTAGAACAATACCCATTACATAGTAAGTAAATGTAAGTGCTGGTCCTAGGATAAGATACTGCCTGGGTTGTATTAGAACTCATAGTGGCTCATTTAGTGGAGAGAAAATTAAGATTTTAATCTCAACTTCAAAATACTGGTAACTTTCCCTTAATCAAATCTATTTTCACTTGAAGTAGGACACAAAGCATAAATCTAGAAGCCATGTGGTATGGTAGAGATTGAAGAATGGTATCATTCCCCTTCTCTCTCTCTCTCTCTTTCTCTCTCTCTCCCCCTCCACCTCCCTCCCTGCCTCCCTCCCTCTCACACGTGCGCACACACACAGTTTCAGATTTATATTAACTGTTTTTATTTTTAGAGAAAGTATAAAGATGAAGCAGAGAAGATGCTTTCTAACTATTCTACCATAGCAGATACTCCTGAAATTCAGAGAATTAAGACAACTCAACAAAACATTAGTGCGGTGAGTAGCCATTATTTCTTTTCAGTTGCCACCTTGAAATTTTGTTTTGTAAGAAATGGTCTTTTTTCCTCATTGTCTAATGTCTTCTGCTGTCTTACTTGAATTTTCTGTCAAGTGTATTATCTTTATTTCTTTAAAATAATAAGAATACTGATAATTTTTACAAATTATCAATTTCCATGATTTTTTTGGAATTACAAATTCAAATTTCCCTCTTTGGTACAAATGACAGTTAACTAAATTTTAAAATTTAACTCTGGAAAGAAGTCTTAGTCTTCTACACGGATTTTACTTAGAAGATGAAAATAGTCATATGAAGTGATTTTATTCCTGGTAATTGTTTTTACTGATAATATATTTAGCGATTTACTCATTCTTAATAAATTTCTAAACTTATATATTTTGATTTTGAGGAAGAGGAATTGCATCGGCACTATGTTTTTTAAACTTTTGTTTTAAGTTCAGGGGTATCTGTGCAGGTTTTTACATAGGTAAACTTGTGCCATAAGGATTTGTTGCACAGATTGTTTTGTCACCCAGGTATTAAGCCTAGTACCCATTAGTTATTTTTTCTGATCCTCTCTCTCCCCTCCTACTTCACCCTCTGATAGGCCCCTGTGTGTGTTGTTCCTCTCTGTATGTCCATGTGTTTTCATCGTTTAGCTCCCACTTATAAGTGAGAACATGTGGTGTTTGGTTTTCTGTTCCTGCATTAATTTGCTAAGTATAATGGCGTCTAGCTCCATCCATGTCCCTGCAAAGGCCATGATCTCATTCTTCTTTTATGGCTGCATAGTTTTCCATGGTTTATATGTACCATATTTTCTTTATCCAGTCTATCATTGATGGGCATTTAGGTTGATTCCATGTCTTTGCTATTGTAAATAGTACATCAGCACTATTAATTAAGAGACTGGGTCCATGATTAATAAATGTATAAACTTGACTTCTGTTCTAAAATTGTAAAAATTGACCATACAACTAATATTTTAACATAGAATTAGCTCAGTCATTAATAGTTAAGCAAGCATCTCATCAAAATATAAATTCTAGTAAGTGTGAGGACTTCTGGAATATTTCCTACCTCCTAATTAGTTGGCTTGTGCCAGCTCTCAGGGTAAGCTGGTCAGGTGCCTGCTGGGTCTCCACAGGGATGGCCAGTCTGTACTGAGAAATGGAAAAGTCTTACTGGAAGGATCAGGAAAGGAGGCTGTGTGATTCCATAGTGTTTTACAGTTCTAGCCTTTGGAAGAAAACATCTCTCCTACAGTGCTCTCCCACCCGTGCAGGGGCCACTGGATTACTAAATGTCAAGAAAGGCAGTAATTCTATCCTCATTTGCCTTTCTTATCATTACTCTGGTTTTCTGCGGAGTACTCATAATGAGAGCACTCATAAATACTCTTGTGTTTTTGTTCTGCTTTGGGTTTGGAAGGAGTAGGTGTTACTGGGGGTGGAGACACATGGGAGAGGGTTAACAAATAAATGGAAGATGAAGAAGATAGACTTGAAATTAACATTGATATTGACGATGAGCTAACATTTTCTTGGAAGAGAATGTGGGCATCCTTGTGTTTGGAGAATAGAAGTTGCCTAAAATGTCATGCTCTTTTTGAATTCAGTGATAACGGCTTAATGGGCTTTTGTAATACCTGCTTTTTCTCAAATACACGTGTGACATATATTTATATTTGAAGAAAGGAACTCTGGTTTGTCAGTGTGTATTCTTAAAGCAAATAATCTGTAGTCAGCCATGGTAGCGGTCTAGCCCTAGAGCAGGAGAGGGTTACTTGTAAGATTATGGGATATAAAACAAAAGTTTTAATGGATTATCTTAATGGATTATTTACTATCTTAATAGATTAATTGGTTTCTATAATTCTGGCACTCAGATGCGGTATTCGTATTATTATAAAACCTGAGAAAATGTCTTTTTAAGATGCAGATCTAGGACTTGATTTTGACAAGCTTAGTTATTCTTTTCCTTTTCTTATAATAAAGGTATTTTATAAGAAAGAAGTAGGAGCTGGCACTGCGGTAAAAGATACCCCAGAGATCGAACGAGTGAAGAAAAATCAGCAGAATATTAGTTCAGTAAGTTCTCTACAGCATTAATTATCTTTTCTAAAAGCAAACTGAAACTGTAGACAAATGTTTTTAATTCTTTACTCAACTGATGGCTTTTTTCCTTTTATTCTTCACTTTATTGAAATGCTGTTTCATCGTATATCAAAGATCTAACTTTCAAAACAAAAACCATATCCTTGTTCCCCTTGACTCTGAAGCAGTACTTCATTCTGATATATCACAGTGAAGAAGAGCCAGGTCATTTTAATGAATCCTAGGATTAGATTTCATCTCTTTGAAGAGAATTTTAACTCTATTAAATTTTGCAGAGAAAGGGTACATTTCAGTACCTCTCCACAAGTTGGAAGAAAGAAATTTTTCCCTGATAGAATGATTAAAGGCCCTAGAACATTTATTTGGCAGCTTAAGTGAAGGTTTAGATTTGAAAAAGCAAATGGTGCCAATTCATTTTTAACCCATGTCAGTCACATCTCTAAGCTGTTTATCAGACACACTTCTGCCCATTTCTTCTTTCCAGCCCCTTTTACCTTCTGCTTCTTCCAGCAAAAATGAAAACAAATCACACATCTTCACTGTAAATTGTGAAATAACTTACCTTCCAATAACATTTAGACTTGGGGGAAGGGTCCCCTTCTGTTAGAAGCATGCTTCTAACATTAAGGTGCTTAATGTTATGGATAAGTTGTTGTTTTTTTTCCATTGAGTGTTTGACATTTGCAACGGATCATTGCTCTCCTTACCAATTAGATATACTCCCATGTATATTTAGTACATTGAATTTCTTTTCTTTTTTTGAGACAGGGTCTTGCTTTGTTGCCTAAGCTGGAGTGCAGTGGTGCAATAGCTCACTGCAACTGCCTCCTGGCTTCAAGTGATTCTTCTGCCTCAGCCTCCCGAGTAGCTGGGATTACAGGCACACACCACCATGCCTGGTGAATTTTTTTATTTTTATTTTTAGTAGAGATGGGGTTTCACTATGTTGGCCAGGCTGGTCTCAAACACCTGACCTCAAGTGATCCTCTCGCCTCAGCCTCCCAAAGTGCTGGGATTGTAGGCATGAGCTACCCTGCCTGTCCATTACATTTAGTTTCTTGTTGAGGAAGTAAAAAGAATCGGTTCTTTAAATCCCTTCCTCTGCCTTATCTCTTCACCCTCACCTTTGGAAAGAGTACCTTCCCTTTAAGTAATCCAAGGAGAATGGCCTTGATTAGACTCATTTGTGGGTCACTTGGTCATTATGTAGCGTCCTGAGAATATCAGCGTGGGTCAGCATTTGTGAAGAAAGTGTAGGAGAGATAAGAGAATGAAATAGTAAAGCTACTTCAAAATAAAAGTATAAAAAGTCTGCAGAATATCAGTGCAATAAAACCTCTGTAGCACGCATGGAGCTATCTCTTGAAGAAAGCGTAAGGAGGTCCTAGGCTTAAGGTGTGGATGGAGGTGGATGAATGTGTTCTTATCTGTCACGGTGAGAGCCTGTGTTAGCCTGGTAGAGAAATTAGTTTGGGAGAGAAGTATAAAATACTCATTCCTTCACTTTCCAATGAGAATATTTAAAATGCACCCATCGATGTACTGTGATTTAATATTATAAATATTCTGTAGTATGCAATTCTATAGACTACAGTGAAATAACTGTGCCATTTTGATTGGAGTCCCTTTGAAAAACAAAAATGTTCATCTTTAATCATGTTAAGCTTCTCACCCGTGGAAAATCCCACAGAGTATTACAGTATATCATTTCTTCTCTTAGCATCCCTCAGCCTTTTCTAGCAAACAATAAATGCATAGTTCTGTATCTGCATGAGGTTGGGCCATAAACTCCTGCTTAGTATTCAAATGGAAAGTTGCCCTTTTAAGATTAGCTAGATCTGTCAAACCAAGATATGATTCTCTAACATTTAAAGATCTCGACATTTTCCACCTCCAGAGTACAAGCCTTTTAGCTGTTAGCTCTCTGTGTTAAGAACTATTTTTGAATTTTATTTAGTGGTAGCCTGTCTCAGTGAACTTCCAATTTAACTGTTTTGGGTCTGGACTAATATTGACATTGTTACTTATATAAAATCCACAGATACTAAGACGTAGATGATATCTGAGATATTTAGGTACTGTTTCTTTATGACAGTCTGCATGAATTTCACCCTCTATCATTTTAAACATTACCAAGTGATTTCTGAAACATGTTTCATGTAGATTTACATCTTTGCTAAATTTCAACACAGCCTAAGTCGAGCCTATGCTTTCATATATTTACATATATATGTATCCTTTTTATTCAAGAAAGATTGAATTTGAATTATCTTCCATGAATTTTAGACATATTAAAATACCATCTGAAGTGATAGCATCACTAATCATTTTATGAGTTCAAAGAACTGTTTCTTGTCCCATGCATAACTGTATGCTCGTATTACCATTTGCCTGATTGATCTTCCTCTAAATAGATTTGAAGGGGGAGATTTTGAGTGAAGTAGAAGCCAGGGTAAAGGTGAGATTTTCCTAATGTGATTGTGTGGATAGCAGACACTTCTGACTTTCTGGCACTGACCTTCCTTATAGTGATGCAGGACCCAGTGGTCTATGCTTTTAGTACATTTCCTTCCATCTCCCTTCTTCTCTTCTTTTATTGTGCTCACTTTATTTTTTTCCTTATTCTGGATTATTTATGTGCTCTCAGTCAGATAGGCAATGTTCTCCAGACTCTGTGACTAACTCAGTTTGACTTTTGCCTTTAAATATGTGTTAAATTTTAATTACCATATTAATAGAAACTGCTTTTTGGATAGAAAATAATAAATCACTTTATTTAAGATAATTTACAAGGTTTTTTTTTTTTCCTGCATCTGCCCAATGGTAAAATTTATTTTCATAAGCAATGTTTGCTTATTTTACTTAATAAACTCCTATAGTGATGAATAAGTGAATAGATACGGGTTTATTTGTACTTTAGGAATAAGGAATCCTGAAAACATCAGATAAAATTAAGAATTGTGCCCCCAGTGAAGGAAAAGGAATGTTGGAATTAATAAAATTCAATTATGCAATAGTTACAATTGAAGAATTCTCAATATTAAAGCCTTGCATAGAATAAAGTTAACATTTTCTTATAAATTATGCAGGTGAAATACAAAGAAGATATTAAACATGCAACAGCCATTTCCGATCCTCCAGAACTAAAGAGAGTTAAAGAAAACCAGAAGAACATCAGCAATGTGATCATATTTCTTAAGTATTTTTTAAAAATTTTATTGTATATCAACATATAATGACAGCATAAAACCTGTACTGGCAAAATCCCATCACAATGAATCCCGTTGCAAGAGGATTGGTTCCTTAAAAGTGGAGCTAGCATTTTACACATCTGTGTGCCCTCCATGACACCTAGCCTAATGCCTTGTGTGCAGCATTTATTTACTAAAGACATGTATTATTCAGACATGCAGAGTGGAATCAGACATTGGAGACTCCAAAAGGTAGTAGGATGAGAGCGGGGTGAAGGATGAAATATTGTTGGGTACAATGTACACTATTTGGGGTAATAGTTACACTAAAAGCCCAGGCATCACCGCTATGCAATATATCTATGTAACACAACTGTACTTGTACCTTTGAATCTATAAAAAATAAAAAAGAATGAAACCTATTTTCAGAAATATATATTGATATTTTCTTTTCTGTTTTGTCATCTATTTTGTTTTGTAGACATGTACATATAGTCTCTATATATCTATATAGATAGCTAGATATCTATAGTCTATATTAGATAGTCTATATATGTATATGTAGTCTATATTAGTTTATATATATCTATATATAGTTTATATTAGATAGTCTATATATATCTATATATAGTCTTTCTATATCTAGACTACCTATCTATATATATATATACTATATATATTAGTCTACAAAGCAAAACAAATCACAAAACAAGAAGGAAAATTTTCTCTTTTATCTATACCTATTTCTGAAAATAGGTATAGATATCTATGAATATATATATTTATGAAAATAGGTATAGATATCTATAGATAGATAACATGTATATTAGTCTACAAAACAAAACAAATGACAAAACTAAAAATGAAATGTGTTATTGAATGTCTACTCTGTTCTTGTTCTTGGGGGATTTTAAAGATGAGAGGTAAGACCTAAGGCTGGGGTCGTGGGCATCCTCAAGGTTTCTAGGAGAAACAGAGATAGGAGTATATAGCTATTATTCATTGTTTCAGTGCCATTACAATAAATATTATTTGTTGGGGGCTTACTATGCGTTTTGAGTACTTCACATTGCAATATCTCAATTAAACATAAGTAATAATGCCTCTTGCAAAGTGCTGTGCAAACGCAGAAGGAAGGCTATGCAGTGGGAGGGAGAAATAGCCTTGGGGAAGGGGTAATGTTGGAGTTAGATCTTGAAAAAGTAATGAAGGTTTAGGGCTGAGTTTTGTGAGGAAGGGCGTTCCTGGCAGAGCAAACCAAATATGTTCAGGATCCAAGGCTTGTTCCAGGATTGAAGAAGAGAATTTAGTGTGATGAGTACGTGGGGTGAAAGATGGCAGGAGAGGGAGAATACTAGAGGGGAAGTTGAGATACAGATCGCAAAAAGGTAGTGTGGATTCCCACGGTGTCTCTAAAGTGTGGTTCATATATCATTATGGCATTACAGTAGATATGTGGCTTGCCGATAATCTTAATGATTAAGAACAGTTGACTTCATGACTAAATTGTTTTAATGTTTACCTTCTTCCAAAAGAAGGGTGACTAGTTTTCAATTGATGGTAGAAATATAACAATCTCTTAGAAATAACTTTATTTGAAAATAACCGTGAATTAATTTAATGAAAAAGTATAACAGCATAGGTGTTATTTGTAGTATTTATCTAGTATGACATATGGAAAGGGGCATGCAAATGGCAGAAATTTGGGAAATTTGGACAGCACTCAAGTGGTGTATAAGAACGTGAACCGTGGACTGTTGGATGGTTTGGTTTTAACTCCAGATCTTACTTGTTGTATAATCGTTATAAGCCATTAACTTCCCCAAACCTAAATTTCCTCTATATAAGGCAAGGATAAGAGTATTGAAGAGATATTGCCTGTGAAGCACACAGCATGTTTGTGAAGGGATGAATACGAGACATGATGATTCTATCAAGCTTATGTACCCAAACTTACATCCACTAGAAATTGGCAGTACCAGTTTCTCTATGTCAATAATGTGAATTTAGTATTCAGATTTCCCCTTTGAGCTTTAGCCAGAGTGATTTCTTTGGAGCTTGCCATCAATATAGATTAAACTGAAACTTTCCTCCCTTTAGCTCAATCACCCAGTCACAAGAATCTGTCTGACATCTCAAACTACATACTATGGCACAAAGACAGTTACATATTGAGGAAAGAGACCAGAGGAAGCTTACCCCTTTTCGTTTATTTTTAAAACTTATCCAACTTCCCTTCACTTTCATGTTCACTACTGAGAGTGTGCATCTCAAGTCTATTTCTTTTTCTTTTCTTTCTTTTTTTTTTTTGAGATAGAGTCTTACTCTGTCACCCAGGCTGGAGTGCGGTGGCATGATTTCAATTCGCTGCAACCTCTACCTCCTGGGTTCAAGCAATTCTCCTGCCTCAGCCTGCTGAGTAGCTGGAATTACAGGTGCAAACCACCATGCCTGGCTAATTTCATATATTTGGTGGAGATAGGGTTTCACAATATTGGTCAGGCTGGTCTTGAACTCACGACCTCAGTTGATCCACCCACCTCAGCCTTCCAAACTGTTGGGATTACAGGCATGAGTCATCACACCCAACCTCAAGTCTGTTTCATCAGCAGGCCCTGTAAGTCTTGTGATTTCTTGTAAAAGAAAATTCCCTAACATGAACTTTAAGTCTAAAAAGACACTAAAACTGTCCCTGTGAAGTTTCTTCTAATGAGATCTTAACCTCCAGCTCTACTTTTGCCTGTCAGAAGTTCATTTGCCATTCTGATTTTCTGTACTGATGCTCATTTATTTTGGGGGGTGTTGTGGAATTGTTGGGAATGCTGACCACAAACAATGGAGTTAGATCCCCAGCTAAGAAAAACACCTGTGCGCATTAAGTCAGGAAAATTTCTATAACGCTAGGTCAGAGATGGGGCTTCCAATGTTAGAATGGCGTAGAGAAGAAACTTTGAAGTTCAAGGTTTCTTTATACAGTAATAGTCTATCACTAAAGTTCACGTACAGGATTTTGTGACTCTCCTTCCCAATGATAAGAATGTAGAATTATTATTTTTAAATATAAAATGGCAATTTGATAAATGTTGCTTTAGTGCTATGAAGGAATGAATTCATAGAATTCATTCTTACTGATGAAGGGATTATTCATTATTACTGATAAGATCACACTCAGAGAGGCCACCAATAAATAATACAATCTGAAGGAAAACAACGAAAGGTGTGATTTAAAACATTTGATAAGGGTTGGGTGTGGTGGCTCACACCTGTAATCCCAGCACTTTGGGAGGCCGAGTCAGGAGGATCGCTTGAGCTTGGGAGGTTGAGGCTGCAGTGAGCTGTGATGATGCCACTGCACTCCAGCCTGGGCAACAGAGCAAGACCTTGTCTCAAAAATAAAACAACAACAAAACCACTTGACGAGGAAAAGACTGGCATCGCCAAGAAGATAAAATCTATAAGCAATACATATTTCACTATGAAATCCTGATGATGATTTTATTAATGAATGTTCTGTAGCCATGTGACATTTAAAAAAATCTGTTCCAATGTTTTGGGATGTATTTATTTCCCATAATCTCAAACTGTCTTGCACCTTGTCTCTCAGCTCCAGTATAAAGAGCAAAACTACAAAGCCACTCCGGTAAGCATGACCCCGGAGATAGAGAGAGTGAGGCGAAACCAGGAGCAGCTGAGTGCGGCAAGTTGTTTCTGTTTACTTTTATATTTTCTCAAACATAACATATTTTTATTTAAAAATATGCACTTTGGAAGACTATTATCCTTAGCAAACTAACACAGGAACAGAAAACCAAATACTGCATAATAATGAGAGCTTAATGATGAGAACACATGGACACATAGAGGGAAATACCAGACACCAGGGCCTGCTGGAGGGGAGAGGGTGGGAGGTGGCAGAGGATCCGGAAAGGTAACTTCTGAGTACTGGGCTTAATGCCGGGGTGATGAAGTCATCTGCACAACAAACTCCTATAACACAAGTTCACCTGTGTAGCAAACCTGCACATGTACCTCTGAACTTAAAAGTGTTTAAAAAAATAATGAATTTGAGCAACATGCAATTATATGGATGAATCATATTATTATAATATGAAAAAGTGAATATGTCCATATAGCATTAACTCTTCTATAAAGTTTAACAACTGCAATAATAATGATGATGATAAAGGGCATATCTCCAGATTTAATAAAAGATCTAAAAATTTAAAAAGGAAAAGCTTTACACCCTCTGCATTTTTGGATGTTCCGTTTCACATTTCCATGTTGAAGGGCATGAACTGTGTGTCTAGGAAAGTTGGGACTGTGTTGCTGTACCTTAGCTGTGTTTGCTTATTCAGGAGATCTTCATTAAGTACCCAGATTGACTGGGCATTGTCCTGGTCACCCAGACACAAAGATGGATAAGACCCACTTTCTATCCTCAAGGACCTCATAGTTCAGTTGGTAAATCTCTTAAAAAAAAGTGCAGTTAATGGAGAATACTGGATCTGATGTCAATATGAAAAGAAAAAAAAAGTATGTATTGGAACAGGGCAAAAGAAGACCTGGTTTGACTGGCATTCTAAGACATAGTATCAAGTCAAAGAGCCTCATAAATGGAAAATATTTTTCAATCATCCAATAGTCCATTGTGAATAAAGCAAAAATAGTTAACAAGGTACCTCTACTCTGTGCTGGGCCCTGTGCTAACGTTCTATGTAAACCCATGAGGTCAGCACTGTTTGTTTCTCTGGTTGTTAGATGTGGGAAACTGAGTCTTGGGGAGGTCAGAGGACATGCTGGCCTCCTCCCCAGCCCCCTGCCCAGCTGGTAAGGGCAGAGCTGAAATTGGAACGTGTTGTTGAACTTTCACCAATACAAACAAAAGCCTTTTTTTTCCAAGACAGATATTTTTGGAAGACTTTAAAATGTAAGAGCAAGTTCTCCTGGGTGGAGAGAATTAGGCTCAACACTGTTTATCCTTATATTATCCCTGGGAGGTGGTAGGAGTCAGAGAGCTTTAGCTTCTATTGAAGGGGGAGGCCCCAGGGTCAGAAGACCGTAAAAAGCCTTCTAGGCTGACAGGGAATGGACTTCACAAGAGTTCTCTTGTAAGGACTTCATTCTGGCGTTTCTTTTAAAGCGCGTTCCCTTATGATTCCATTACTTTTATTTGTGGAATTTATGGTTAATTTTGATATTGAAGAGGAAAGCATTTATCGAAGACATATTTAAACAGTAGCACCAACAACTTGTGCCTGCTAAATCAGACCCATTGGAATGTGGGCGTATATGTAAGTGTGAAGGTTGATGTAATCAACTATGGAAAAAAATGTGTAAAAAGATGGTGTTAATTTTGAGCCTCGTCCTCTGTGGTGTTTCAGTGGAGCCTGTTCTGCTATCTGTTAAAGTTCTTATTTATCCTTCTTAGGTAAAATATAAGGGAGAACTTCAACGGGGAACTGCAATTTCTGATCCACCAGAGCTGAAGAGGGCAAAAGAAAACCAGAAAAACATCAGCAATGTGTGGTCATCTTAGTAACTTTTTTCTTACACTATCAAATGTATTGTCCACATGTGAACGAAGGGATTGTATTTACAGAGTTTTCATAACTTTGAGTGATGTCCTGTTCTCATTTGACTAACAACTTATTTGAAAGATTTCAGGGACTCTGATATTGTGGGTACAGTCAGGTGTTCCCCACCTCAGGGCTCCCAGTGACTCACTAGGATGACTTTTTTCTTTTTGTTTTTTTGAGACAGGGTCTTGCTCTGTCACCCAGGGTGGAGTGCAGTGGCACAATCTTGACTTACTGCAACCTTTGCCTTCTGGGTTCAAGTGATCCTCCCACCTCAGCCTCCCAAGTAGCTGGGACTACAGGCACATGCCACCACGCCTGGCTAATTTTTGTATTTTTTGTAGAGATGGGATTTGGGCTGGTCTCAAACTCCTTAGCTCATGCAATCCACCTGCCTTGGCCTCCCAAAGTGCTGGGATTACAGGTGTGTGCCACCGGGCCAGGGTGACTTTTTTTTGACAGGTTGTTGTGTATCCCTTCTATCTTGCCATCTAACTGATGGGTGCTCTGGTCCCCTCAAGGCCCACAGTTGTAGCTTGTGGCATCCTGGCCCTGCAAACATTTTCCCTCCCTTTTCTACCTGCACGTGTTCCTGTTCTTGTGCTTCCCCTCCGAGCCCCACTTTCCACTCCCCACAATTATGGCTCCGTTTTTGGGCAATGTCTAGGAAGAAATGATAATGTGTGCACGGCTGAATAAGTTATATGGGGCAGGATCGTTTTGGGGGCACTTAATAAGGGGCTGGCAGTTTTTACCTGGACACCAACTTGTGGCCTGCTCCGATTCCCTGTTGTTGAAATAATTCACGGATGCAGTTCAAGAAGAAAGTCCTCTTTTAAAGTCATTAACATATAGATTGGGTTCTTTGGAAGAGGAAACTTGGAAATCTATTACGTTCAAAGAAATCTTTTATTCTTCACACCTTTAAAGTCATTTAACCAGTTTATAATGCAAAGGCAGGTGATTGATACTTTTCCTAACAACTGTATTTTAGAGAAGTAGACGCTCATCTTTCCCCCATATATTTAGAGTCATGCTTGATGTGACTCCATTACTCTCAAAAAGGAACGTGGTTATTGAGACAAGGAATGGACCAGTGAGAAGCATGCTGGCTTTTCTAAGGATGCCCACAGTCACCTATTTAAACACATCTTTACAAAAATTCTGCCGCAGTTAATTCCTAAGAAACCACGACCATATAGTACCAGTCTATGGTGACTACCTTTAAGTAATATCCATGAAGACATTTGTTCTCGTTTCCTTTTGTGATTAAATATTTATTACAGCTTTACGGATGGTATGCCTATGTATTTGAGTATGTCCACAGTGATTTGGACACATGTCCTCTCTTCTGGGATGAAATGAAATAGATTGATTTAAGATGCCAGCATTTTAAATACAACTCAACCTCTGAAAATATTTTTTGTAGTTTCCTACACAACTTCCTTGGCTAACTCATTAAAATAAATACTGTGAGCCAGGCACAGTGGCTCAGGATTGTCGTCCCAGCACTTTGAGAGGCTGAGGTGGGTGGATCATTTGAGCCCAGGAGTTTCAGATCAGCTTGGACAACATGGCAAACCTCAATCTCTACAAAAATACAAAAATTAGCCAGGCATGGTGGCACGTGCCTGTAATCCTGGCTACCTGGGAGGCTGAGGTGGGAGGATTGCCTGAGCCTGGGAGGTCGAGGCCGTGGTGAGCCCAGATTGTACCACTGCATTTCAGCCTGGGTGACAGAGCAAGACCCTGTCTTAAATAAATAAATAAATAAGCCTCTTAGTTGAATTGATTCATAGTATTCTATTTTTTGTTCTCTGAAATGATAGATTTATTACAAAGGTCATCTGGGAAGAGCTACTGCTTTAAGTGTAACTCCTGAAATGGAAAGAGTGAAGAAGAATCAAGAAAATATTAGCTCGGCAAGTGGCTTTTTTCATTTTAGACTATCACAAAGAATGTCTTTTATTATTTACTTGCGGTCCTCTTTTGCTTGTGAAAATAAACCTTATTTTCAAGAAACATTTGTGATACATCCAATAAGTACACGTGTTATTTCAGATGACTTCCAAAAGCTGCCACTGCAAACATTTACATTATCCTGCAACTCTATTTCCAGATGTGACCAACAGTTACATTCAAAGCTTACTTTATAATTATATTCATTTAAACAACGATTCACGCTATTTTAGCCATGTCTTTGAAAGTGATAAAGCCTTTGATGTGTGCATTAAATAACTGTCATTTTACTGAAATATTTCATTGAATGTGGATTGTTAAATGCTGTCTGCAAAACAGAATAGGAGATGAATCATTACTCCCACTAAAGACTTACAGAAAATAATCCTTAAATACAATTAATGTAGAATTCACTTGCTCACCAAAGTCCAGTGGTGCACATTAGTATCTTATTTGAATATTGTGCTTCCTCGTAGTGAAGATCAGGGCTTCAATTCTGAATTATGCATAATGCCCTCAGGTCCACAATAAGCAGTATCCAAATCTTACACCTAATCAGTTTCATAAATGGCAGTGTTCTGATGGGCAGCTGTCAAGAACCCAGGCGCTTTTCTTAGCACACCCTGAATAGCTGTTTGCCTGAGAATCAGCGTTTAGGCTTTGCAATTTACAGCTTCCTAGTGGCATTTCTGTCCACTTAATTTCTGTCCACATAAATTACCTTTAAGTTGTGGCTGCTTAGAAGAACAACTAGATTTGTTCCTCATTGTTTCTTATTACCTAAGCAGAGAAAAAAATAAAAAGAAATAGAGAGTAGGTTGTATGCATTTTTCAACACTCTTATGGTAGAAAATGGGGAAATTTAGAAACAAAATAACTTTGGGTTCTATTTAATAGTTTTGGATTTTCTCTGTTTAACTTAAATATGGTAACCAGTTTGTGTGTGTGTGTGTGTATGTGTGTGTGTGTGTGTGTGTGTTTGAGACACAGTCTCTGTTGCCCAGGCTGGAGTGCAATAGCACAATCATAGCTCATTGCAGCTTTGAATTCCTGGGCTCAAGTAGCTGTCATGTCTTAACCTGTCACATAGCTGGAACTACAGGCACATGCCCAGCTAATTTTTTTTTTTTAATTTTTATCTATAGAGATGGGCGGGGGCAGGGGTGGGGTCTCACTATGTTGCCCAGCCTGGTCTCAAACCCCAGGCCTCAAGTAATCCTCCCACCTTAGCTTTCCAAGGTGCTGTGATTACAGGCATGAGCCACCGGGCCTGCCAGGTTTACAGACTAGATAGTTAGTTACTATTGGTCATTCACACATTTGTTTTCAGTTGATAGATTTAGGTCATTTTGCAGTAGGCAGTGGAGGAGATCTTTGAATGTAAAATTTTAGGTTGCTATTCTAGAACAAAATTGAACTCATTGAAAAAGTTATCTGGAAAATAATTTCATGTATGTTGCATATGGTTTCACTCATTCGTAAAGCTTAAAAAAGTGATGTCATGTGTTTTCTTATCATTGTCTTATGTCTGCTATTTACTTTGCAGGTAAAATATACCCAGGACCGTAAACAGATGAAAGGTAGACCAAGTCTGATTTTAGATACACCTGCTATGAGACATGTTAAAGAAGCACAAAATCATATTTCAATGGTAGGGTTCAACCAAATCATTCTTAAAACATGCTAAGGAATGGCCAGGTCCAGTGCACGGATGGCATTACTTCACTATTAATCTGATAACTAACAAAGCATGGAAACGTGGCTGGCTTGTCTTTTAGGGGAGGGGCATTTCTAATCACACTGAAATGTAATGGAAATATTTAGTATAATAAAATGATTTTTCTCAGTGACTTTTTCTGGTGTGTCTTTATTTCTAACGTGACTACTATAAACTCATGGTGTGAAAGACATTCGTGTAGACATCTTTCCAATTAATTCTAAGACAAAATTTGGTCTGTTTGCCTGTCATTAAGAATATTTTAAAAAGTGTATTTTTGAAAGTGTGTTTTTAAAAATGTGTGTTTTAAAAATGTTATCAGATGTAATTTACCTGCCATAAAGTTTGCCCATTAAAGTGTTCAATTCAGTGGTTTCTAGTATAATTTACAATTATACAACTATCTCCTGGACCTAATTTCAGGACATGAAAAAAGTGTATTTTGAGGTACAAGTTTTTGTAATTATATTTAAAATGGTATATATTGTTACCTATAAAATTTTAAACTAATTTTAAATAATGTCATTTTCATGAATGATTGCCTGGAGTTAGATATCACTTTATTGGATATTGAAGGTTAAGAGATAGGAAATTTAATTTATACTTAAATTAGTATATTTTAAGAAGTAACCAGGATTTGAGATTATGTATTTTTTACAACCTCTCACTAATATATAGTTTTACATATAATTTAAAATAGATATGAGCTATAATGATGAAAAGCTTTGTGAAAATATCAGCACTTGATTTCTGATGCTAAGAAACTGAAGTTTCAGACTTTAGTTTTGGAGTATTTGGAAAAGATACGTATGTGTAGACAATCTGCACGCAGTCAGTGCAGTGTACACCTGTCCTTTAATCAAAATGTTGTGAAAGAGGTACCTATCAGCAAAATTCAGTATGTTGATTTTTCATTTTTCAGGTAAAATACCATGAAGATTTTGAAAAAACAAAGGGGAGAGGCTTTACTCCTGTCGTGGACGATCCGGTGACAGAGAGAGTGAGGAAGAACACCCAGGTGGTCAGCGATGCTGCCTATAAAGGTGTCCACCCTCACATCGTGGAGATGGACAGGAGACCTGGAATCATTGTTGGTAAGCTGATGGCCTTTCTCGGCAGGTGTGTGTGGTCAAAAAGATCGTGTTTGCTCTAGCTTTAGAATTACCCTCTTTAGTCATCTGACTCCTCATTACATGCTGGGTGTGCTACCAATTTAAAACGGACCACTGGTAAAGCATTATTTTTGTACGATGTGTAATGGGATTTCTGGCTTTCACCTGGTATCATCTCAAGTCTTTTCTATTATTGGAAGCTCTGTCTTTAATACCTTGCTAGTGTTGAGAATGTTCCTTCTTGTTAAGCAAAGAAGCAGAGATATGAGTGATCACAATGGTTGAACAATTATTTTGTTTTTCTTCAGCCCGTGTGCTCGGTCGATGTGTTGTTCTGTTGACATCATGTGCATGAGTGGCAGAAATAACCGTACTGCATTTAGGTCCTTTGATCACAAACAGACATGCCAGGGGCGTTCTGATGGTATTCCATAGTAGTAATAGCTCATTTAAAAAATACTATTTCTGGACTGGAGTAGTTGAGAGCCATCTGAAAGTCTTGCAATTAAGAGAGCAAACTTTTATTCCTGCTCTCTGTTTCTTATAGTCAGGGGAAATCCTAGAAGGATATTTGTTGAATGGTGGCTGAAATACCAGAAAAGGTCATACTGAAGTATAAGGCAGGGCTAGGAAGGATGGTTATCAATTTTTCCATCTGTGTCAACATTTCGAAACTATTGTCTCCTTCAGAGCAGTTAGCCTCTGAATTATGTAGTCCAGTTATGCAACTTAAAGAATATTTTTGGTATATGCCACTCAGTAATATCAGTGTTTTCTTTATCTTCAAAAGTAGGAGCTTATTTTTTGGTACTAGTGAAAGGCCATAGAGGTAGGTTATGCGGGGAAAGTGTAAATTTGACAGGGTAAACCAGTGTACTAAAGTCAGAGCACTAAGTAACTTCGTTGATTATACTAAAGTGACTCTGAAAGTATTTTCCGAAGAAGGATTCCAAACATGTTTGTAGGCAATGGATAGCTTTGCTGATCTGCCAGAGTTGATTACTTAAAAGGATCACATTAAGTTGGATGGATGGGTTGTGATGTTTTCATTAAATGTGACACCAAATTAGAGTTTTATTGCTTTGTGCTAAACGGATGGAACTATCTTAAGGGATAGTGCAGGGGTTCTGATTTATCTCACTTAGGGTGGAACTGCTAAAGTCTGTACAGCTCACTCCCAGGCCCTGCACACATCAGAGGTCAGGAATGATGGTGAGGTCGTTGCTAAAAACCATGAAAATGTCTAGACCGTGGGCTTTCAGAATTCAGTACTCAAAACCATTGAGGTTGAAATTATGATTGTTTTATAAAATATAAGATGTATAACTCTAAGTTATTTACTTACTTGGCAATCCGGAAGTCAGTTTATTTATTCTTATTGGGAAGAACTGTTTTCCATTGAGATTTCCGTAATTGGCCAACATTAAACTTTCCAATGAGCCATCTTCTGTATCAGGCATGAAAATACACATTTAGAGATTTTCAGAGGAATTCAGATTAAGCCAATTTGTGCTGCTTCTGTTTTTGTTGGAGGCTCTGCTACTTCTCACGGGCTGTGTAAACTTGGCCAAGCTACTCAATTTCTCTGTGACTCAGTTTCCTCATCTACAAAATGAGGATGGTATGTATGAAACTTAAATTAATTAGGTGTCAAATGAGAATAGTGCCTGGCATACGGTCAGCACTACAGAATATTAATTAAAAACAGACAAGCAAATTTCCAGTTCCATTTTACAAATTAATTGTTTCTGCTCTAGCTCCATTTCTGCCATATGTCTGTAACTAGGTTTTTATTTTCCAGTTGTTGGTACAGCTGTAAGTAAACAGCTTATTTTAGGATCTGATGCCCTTTTGTTGGAGAGACTGATGAATTCAGAAGTTATTAAAATACGAGGAGAATAAAGTGGTTTGCACAGTCTGATCACTGACTATAGCAGGGGTCCATTGACAGCAGGAAGCTGATATTATTTCTTTTTTCATTCCTCATATTTCCTTGCTGTGTGCCTTGCTTATAACACTTTTTAAATAAGTGTATCTTATTAGATACACTTAGCTTGCACTCGCGGACTCAGAATGAAAACTAGACTTGCCACCACTCCACATTTTAAATATTTATTTCTGTTATAGGAAGGGAAGTTTTTTGTTTTGTTTTGTTTTGTTTTTTAAACATAAACTTCTCAATTGTTTCCTATGAATTACTCACATGTCCTGAATCAGAAGCTATAATCAAACATTTTGCTTGTTTCAGCCTGTGGAGAGCAAGAGCGATTGGGGATTTTGGGGGTGCTGTGGGGGATGCATATAGCTGCCCCATGTGCTCCTGTGTATCTGTGATGGGTCACAGGTACTTCAGCAAGGTCTGGCAGGGCAGCTCAATGAATAGAGCAGGCAGCTTCAATCTGATTACAAAGATTTCTTAACAGATGCTTGTGAAAGCAAGTATTTTTTATCCTCTTCTGAAGTCAGCAGCACTGTGAGTTTGTCTGTTACATGTTTGCTATTTATATCTACTCCTTTGCAGACTTTGTCTTGACCCTTTTGGGTACTGGCTTTTTTTTTTTTTTAATTCCTTCTTGATGAATGTTGATTTCTTCCTTTTGACAAAAGACCTCAAAGTTTGGCGCACAGATCCTGGCTCCATCTTCGACCTCGATCCCCTGGAAGACAATATTCAGTCTAGAAGCCTACATATGCTCTCTGGTATTGCTCACTTTTGGTTTTGTTCCAAAATTGAAACCACTGTGAACTGTAGAGGTTCATTATACTGTGTAATGTAAATTTTAAAGCTGAGAATTTGGCAAACCAAAAAACTGCTATGCTACTTTTAAATACAATTAATCATTTATGAAAAGAAAGCTTGCAAAAGGACTTTTTGATATATTCTAATTAGTCTGTCCTAGATTCATTTAAATAAACATTTTATTAGGAAGAATGCTTTTATAGAATTTGTGGGTTTACAAATACAGTTATTTGGATTTCATTAAACTGCTGAGACAAAAGGAGATTCGTTTCATGAAATACATTGTTATAATTTTTTAAAGGTAGGTTTAAGTAATGATATATAGAACAGTAGAAGGGTTTTCTATAGGGCATCATAAATGTCTTAAAAGAAATTTTCAAGTATCTTTAAAATTTTCTTTGACATTTTATGTAATATAAAATGAATAGTTTACATAGGAAGCATAGTTAGCTTTTAACTTAGATTGCAAGTTCATAATTAAAGGCAAAAAAATGAATAGTTGGGGTATGAATGATAGCTTGATTTGACATTTCAAATTTTCTCTGACAGTTATACAGTTATGTTACACAATAGATAGCTATGTCATTTAGATCTTGCTCTAAACCCTGATTTCTATGCTATATTTAATTGTTGATGTGAATAGAATTGAATACCCGAGGCAACGTAGGAATTCTAGTACTTTTATAGTCAATTTCATTCATATAGTTAGCCAGTGTCACTTGATTTTCTAAAAATAAAGAAAAGGCAACAAATACTATATACCTGGTGATAGTTTAAAGGAATTATTTTAAACCAGGCTTTACGATTAACAAAAATTTATTAGTTTACCAGTGTTTCTTAATCCTTGTCAATTTCCTATCCCTCACCTGTCCTTTAAAATTGAGACTTAAAAAAGCATAAAATGACGGTTAAGTCCCTCATGTAGTTGATGCAGTGCGTGCTGAAGTTTGCGAATAGGTGCCTAGAGCTGAGATTTTGAGTTATTCTTTACTAAGAGATTGTTTTTCTTCTCTGTTAAGCTTTTAAGTAATTTTTTTGTTGATTTTGTTTTTCGAGTCACTTAATCACACGTGTAAATATTTTCCCTCCAATATAGAAAAGGCGAGTCACTTTAGGCGACACTGGTCTCGATCCCATTCCAGCAGTACTTTCGGAACAGGTCTTGGAGACGACAGGTCAGAAATCTCAGAGATTTACCCTAGCTTTTCCTGCTGCAGTGAGGTAACAAGACCGTCCGATGAAGGAGGTATCAAACATCCACCGCTTACAGAGAAGATCGATTGGCTTTTGAAGTGTGTCACAAGAGTGTCTTTAACATTATTTTCACCTTTGCATGAACATCTAGCCTGGCTGTGTTTGAGAATTTAAAATTAAATTCAGAAAGTTAATAGTCCTTTTGTTTTTTTAAAGAAAAAACCCTACTAATTTGCATTTTTGCATGTTATTTTTCCTGCTGTCTTACTTCACTGTTATCACAGCAATGGATTTGTAATGACAAAAGGGTCTTGAGATTTGCTACTTGAGTCTGTTTCACAGGAGTTATGTGTGATAAATATACACACTACACAGTCAAAGCAGAAACTTGAGTTCTGCATAGTTTGTATCTGATTTCCATTAAGAAAAAATATCAATCTTACAGTAATATTGGGGTGCCTAAGAGGTTACAATGAATGTGTATATGTTTAAATATTAATATAAACTTGCAGACAGAGTTAGATCTTGCCAAAAGAAATTGGGCATAATACTTGGAATATGAGAGGGTTTTTTTTTTTTTTTAATGAGAAACACTACTGATTGTTAATCATCTTCTCTCCATTTTATATACCCACTCTTTTCCTGTATCTTCTGTTTTCTGCATCCAGGCTGATGGATTAAGCCTAGAACTTTAATGAATTTCTTTTTTTTTTTTTTTTTTTTTGAGACTGAGTCTTGCTCTGTCGCCCGGGCTGGAGTGCAATGGCCGGATCGCAGCTCACTGCAAGCTCCGCCTCCCGGGTTCATGCCATTCTCCTGCCTCAGCCTCCCGAGTAGCTGGGACTACAGGCGCCCGCCACCTCGCCCAGCTAGTTTTTTGTATTTTTTAGTAGAGACGGGGTTTCACCATGTTAGCCAGGATGGTCTCGATCTCCTGACCTTGTGATCCGCCCGTCTCGGCCTCCCAAAGTGCTGGGATTACAGGCTTGAGCCACCGCGCCCGGCCAATGAATTTCTTTAGGGTGTTAAACTAATTTTACTTATAAAGCTGTTTTTAAAGGTTAAGACTAAAATGTTTCCTCACCTCATTGCAGTTATATTTTAGTACAGCAAGGAGGGGCAAAGGACTGAAGCATATGAGAACAAAAACAATACTGAATTTCCCTTTCAACTCAAAGGCCATATTGCTGAAATCTCAAAGGAGGACATTTTGAGATTGAGCAACTTAACACCTTGGTAGTGTGATTGAGGCAATGATGAAGCTGTGAAAGATTTTGTAACTGTGTAATTGTGTTTTTTTTTGCACTCATTACAATGAAACACTAGTGGGAATGAAATTTATTATATTCTATACATCTTGAATTATAAATCTGGACTGGCCTTACTTTGGTACAAATTTACTAAAGGTCTCCTTTCTGTGTAACTAATGAAATAATTATAAACTAGTTGTTTTTTTGTAGGTAAAATATACATGAGAAGATCTCCCCTTTTTGTGTCTGTCCGAATTGCTAAAGAAGGGTTCAGTAACTTCCTGATTACTTTTTTGATGGAGTCTTGCTCTGTTGCCCAGGCTGGGGTGCAGTGGTACAATCTCAGCTCACTGCAACCTTAACCTCCTGGGTTCAAGTGATTCTTGTGTCTCAGTCTCCTGAGTAGGTGGGTCTACAGGTGTGTGCTACCACACGTAGCTAACTTTTGTAATTTTTATAGAGACAGGGGTCTCGCAATGTTGTCCATGCTGGTCTGGAACTCCTGATCTCGAGTGATCCACCCGCCTCGGCCTCCCAAGTGCTGGGATTACAGGTGTGAGCTACCATGTCCAACCTCTGATTACTTTTTTTGGACATGGGGTCACTGATTTTTCCCCTCAGTGTCCTTCCTGGTTCTGTAAATGCAAAATAATATTGATATTTAAAGAGATAAATAAAACCCAAAGCAAATACAAGAACTAATGTTGATCAACCTTATTTAATGTTACTCAATTCAGCATATTGGAATTGATGTCTCTCCCAAAGGCAACGTACCAGAGAGTCTTTGTTTCATGAATGACCCTTTACTTCACGTCTGTCTCCCCAACACATCATTCATTCATTTAGTCACCAAATGTTTACTGAGTGCTGTTTGTGCACCGGCCAAGAGCTTACATCTGGCAATGCACACAGCAGTGAGCAAAAGAAACATACATCTGCTGTAAGTGGCTTAGAGGCTGTTGGGGGGACCTTGACATTTAGCAGACACTTACACAAGTAATACATAATGATGAGCAGAATCAGGCCTGTGAGGGGGAGGAATAAGGGCTACAGTAACAGGGCAGCTGCATCTGGCCTTGATGTCAGGGGAGCCTTCCTTGGGGAGGGGATGTTTGAGTAGAGATGTCAATGCTGATGGACGTTAATGAGGCTGTGGGGCTTTGGGAGAAGAATGTTTCTGATAGGACAGAGCATGCAATATCTGATTGGATAGAAGCATGCATTGGATAGGACAAAACATTGAGAAGTTCAAATGGAAGCATCACATACGCAGTTAGAGTTTAGAAGAGGAGGCCGCATTGGAGGTCAGTTTGGAAATTATCATCCAAGTCTATGATTTAGGTCCTGAATGGATCTGTGTAGAGATCAGGAATTCGGAGGCCCTCTACTTGGATGCCTCTACTCCCTCTGCAGCAGCAGACCACACCCACCTCACTTACCTCTTTTCATTCTCTTCTCCAAGGCTGTAAAAACCTGCTGCTGTTAATCACCTCTTTTTCTTCTCAAGCCCACATTCCTTCTCTTTTCTAATTATTTCTAGCAGGAAGACCCTATCCTAAGCCAAACTGAATGAGAAAATGTCTCATTGGAAGAAGGTATAGGCAAATATTCTTGCAATTATACTAGAATTTGAGTAAGAGTAACACATGGATGGGTAAGAGGGAATAATCATATTTTTTTAAAAGGGGGAATTTCATACTCCTTCAAACATGTGGGGAGATTTTGGACATTAGTGATGACTCAGTGACTCAAATAATGCCTTGTAAGAAAAAGTTGACTCTTTTTTTGAGACAGAGTCACTGTGTCACTCAGACTGGAGTGCAGTAATGCGATCTGGGCTCACTGCAACCTCTGCCTTCCAGGTTCAAGTGATTCTCCTGCCTCAGCCTCCCGAGTAGCTGGGAATGCAGGTGCATGCCACCACGCTTGGCTAATTTTTGTATTTTAAGTAGAGATGGGGTTTAGCCGTGTTGGCCAGGTTGGTCTTGAACTCCTGACCTCAAGTGATCCACTTGCCTCAGCCTCCCAAAATGCTGGGATTACAGACATGAGCCACTGTGCCTGGCCAAAAAGTTGACTCTTTGGAGTCATTTATGAATTTCTGTTGTTCTCAGTCCCCTGTTTTGAGGCCAAGATGCTCTGTCTTTAGGGACATTTCCTATTTTAAAAAATAGATACTGAGGTATGAAGCAAAAGTGAAGATGTACCAATAAGTTGTATAACATAAACACAAGTGACAGCATGCCCACAAAAGAGCCATATGAATTTGAAAAGATTTTAGGATACGTCGGAATATGCTAATTTAATTTATTTTAAGTGAAGCAAAGCACATTCTACCAATTGGCACCTGATGTCTGTATTCAAATGATTAGTGACATAGATCAAACCTTTTCAGTTCAATACCACCTCTCTACTTCCCCCTTCCCTGCAGAAATCTCCTTTCTGAGCTTCCCAGTTTGCTAAGTGTCAACTGCAACTTTCCAACTACTGAAGTCAAACCCTTTGGAGTCACCCCTGACTCTTGTCTTTCACTCACACCCCACGTCCAGTTCATTGGCAAATTTTGTCAGCTGGACCATGACAAAAATATCCAGAATCTGAGTGCTTGGCCCCACCTCCATTGTTGCTACCCTTGTGTCAGCCATTGTCGTCTCTCATTTGGATAGTCATAGTTGCCTCCTGACTGGTTTGTCTGCTTCTGCTCTGGCCACACCATCTTCCACCCACACCCTGCTCTGATCTGTTCTCCACCTGGCATCTGGAATGATCTTCTTGAAGCCCTGGTGACATGATGTCACTCTTCTACTATTTTATTCTGAATGTAACCCAAATTTTCATCATTGTGTACAAGACCCATGTCCGATCTTGGGCCCTGGCCACTGCTCTGAACTAATTTTCTGCCATTCTGAGTACATCTATCCACTCTCACCATTTCCGGTTCCTTTGCTTTACTCAAACTTTCCAAGAATGCTTCCCCCAGGGCTTTTGCACACACTGTTACCTCAGCCTGGAATACTCCTGCCACCCAATATTTGCTTAGCTAAGTGCCATTTTTCTTTATGTTTCAGTGGGCCTGCAGCATATTCAACATTGGAGCCCAAGACTAATTCTGGTTCACCCTCTCTTAAGTGGAACAGTGCTCGGTTAGTTTCTGCTAATGTTGAAATAAATCATACTACAGCTAGAGGCCATAATGGTAGGGTTAGTCATGTGAACCCTTGTGTGGTGATGAGGGTTGATAAAGCAAATGATCCACTTATCAAGAGAACTAACAGGAGGATGATTGCTAGGGGAACTTTGTTTGGAATTGTTGGGGCTACTGCTTGAAGTGCTCTAATGAGTACATATTTTGAATTGAATGTCCAGTGCTCAGGTGACTCCCTCTCTAACTACTAGAGAAAAAATAGCACCCCTTTCCTGACTGTCCGTTTTCTCTGCATTTTTTCCTTCATAGTACCTGGTACCACTTCAGATATTATATATTGATTTATTTATTTGGCCCAGTCTGCAAGCCCAGCAAGATCAGAGATATTGGCTGTTTTGTTGACTGTTCTATCTCTAGCTCTTAGAATAAGCATTCAGCAACTATTTGGAGAGGGGATAAAATGGCCAAATGAATATTTTAAAAACAAGGACCACATGCATAAATGTATGTAAGTATAATTATTTTTATAAAATAAAATTCTCTTTGGGAAGGCTTTCAAGAAGATTCTTCTTACATTTTTGGTGATGTTTTGATATGTTTCGATGACATTAAAGCATAGCTGAAAAAATACTCTGAAGTGGAAGCACTCCCAGTATTTTTTTTTTTTTCCTGGTACAGAAGGAAAGAAGTTTCCATGATTTCTCAGTGGCTTTGAAATTTAGGATCCCCTTTGAAATGTGTGCCCTGCTGGATTCTGGTGAGAAGGTGCCGATTGACTCTATAAAAAGTGGAGCGATGAAAATTGTTAGTGCTTTTAACAGTAACAGTCCATCATATGCATTTGTTTAAATTCTACCGTAGAAATTGAAAAGAATTTTATAACAATACTAGTTGGGGTAAGATGAAGAAAGGAAATGTTTATAAATATTTAGAAATGCTATTTTTCTTCTGGATGTTGTTGATTCTTTTGAATTTATTTTATTTACTTTTAAAAACAAAATGTAGTTAAAATATTTTGGTTCAAGATCATCTTCCCAATACCACTGCTATAATGGACTATTTTAAGGATTGGTTTTTCTTTTTTAATGTTTCAATGGATAAATAATATTGTACATATGCATGAAGTACCAAGGAATGTTTTGATATATACCCCATATAGTAATCAGAACGTGGTAATTAGCATATTCATCATCTTGAACATTTATCATTTCTTTGTATTGGGAACATTAAACATCCTTCTTCTAGCTATTTGAAACTACATAATATATTCTTGTTAACTATAGTCATCCTACAGTGCTATAGAACATGAGAATTTATTCCTCCTGTCTAGCTGTAATTTACATGATAAAATGTGTTATGTCCCAGAAAGATATCCTTTAATATTTGTTTGTCTCCCTGCGGTCGGAGTGGGGTGTGTGGCAGTGGTGTCCTGTGGTGGCCGGAACCCTGAACTGGAGGACAAGACATTGGACTTAAGTCCCAGTGCTCTCATGACTTGGTCTGGGTTATCAAAGAGGTCATTTAACCTTATTAGGCTTAAATTTTGCATCTGTGGTAAGAATGGTGCAGAACAAGAAGCAGATATTTTATATTTCCTCAGCTAAGTGGCCTAAATAACCTTTTTTTCTTTCTCTTCTTTCTATGTGTAAGAATGTGTTTATGTTCTGAAAGGGTCTGTTTTACTTTATGAATTAAGTAGTTGGACAGTTATGAGAGTCACAGTTTTTGTTCCTTCTTTCGAGTTAGAGGAAGTTCTGATTGTTAAGACAAAGGGTTGAACAATCAACTCATTTCGTTAAGGCAAAAGTACAAGGTTTTCATCATTCACATTTGGTTTTCATGAGCATTAACATGTGAGCCTTCTTCTTTCAGTTTTTGTCATCATTTTGGTTGTCTGTTTCCCATGGTATTTTCCCATCTTACTTTGATTGTTCAGTATTTTCTTTTCTTATATGATTATTTTGGACTTTCTTTACTTTTCAGTCTACTTTCCAATGTATTAAGTTACCAAAGCTTTTTCATTTTACATCTCTACTGTGTTACTTTAAGAACAGAGGTTTTTATTTAACCTTTACCCAATTTTGTTTTGATTCATGAATAGTATTACTTGAAATTATCTTCACTGCCTTTTGGTATTAGATTCGCTTAACTTATATTTTATTTGACACACAGCTCCTTTAGTGGAAAGGATCCTGATGATTTCAGCTTATTTCCCTGGGAGGTTTCCTTTGATTTTTGTGTTTACCTCTATTTCATTGCCTGCAATGTGTATCTGCTTTCCGGTATTACTTTGTGTTTCTTTGGTTTTCCTTGACTTGCAGTTTTCTGGTATCGCAAGTACTGGCATGTGCTTGCAATGTCACCTGGTGTTTACCTGCCCCGATTTGAACTTGTATTCAGTTTTGCTTCAGGTGTGCTATGTGTTTCTGTTTTCCTGTGGAAAACATAGGATATGGGAGTGTGATGGGGAATGAAAAACAGATGCACTTTTCAAAATAGACATTTTCAGCTTTCCAACCTCATGACCTTTCCCATTTTGCTGTGAGAGAATCCTATGGGGATGCCCTAGTCCTGCCTTAACTGACTGAAAGTGAGTTTTGAATTTTGTGGCAGTTTAACCCACCCTAGCCAGGCTGTAGTTCCAGCATTTCATCCCATGTAATATGTATTCAAGAGTTGCAAGCGATGCCTCAGTACTTTCTGCAACTCTCAGTTTATTGTCCATAGCATATGTCAAGAGGGCAGTGCACCAATTGTGCAGCCAATTGCCCTGGTGTTTTACTGGTACCCATGACTCCATCTGCTCAGTCACCAAACATTTATCTTGTATCTCGTATGTATGAGATACTGGGAACAAAAAAATACAATAAACAGTTACTGTTTTCAGAGAACTCACATTCTGGTGGGTGAACCAGTTGCATAAAACCATTGCGCTCAGGAAAACATTGTGATGGAGTATTGCATAGAGTTAGAAATAGCCAAGTAAAGGCCAGGCATGGTAACTTATGCCTGTAATTCCAGGGCTTTGGGAGGCCAAGGCAAGCAGGTTACTTGAGGTCAGGAGTTCGAGACTAGCCTGGCCAACATGGCAAAAACCCTTCTCTACTAAAAATACAAAAATTACCTGGTTGTCATGGCAAGCACCTGTAATCACAGCTACTCAGGAGGCTAAGGCATGAGAATTGCTTGAACCCAGGAGGTGGAGGTTGCACTGAGCTGAGATCACACCACTGCACTCCAACCTGGGTGACAGAGTAAGACCCTGTCTCAAAAATAAATAAATAAATATATAAATAAATAAATAAATAAATTAAAGAGAGAGAGAGATAGCCAAGTAGAGAAATGGGAAAGGAATGTTCTAGGCAGGGAAAGGGCAGATGAGAGAGAGCATAGCGCATTGGGAACTTGGTATAGTTCAGCACATCTTGAGGCTGTGTGTGTAGATGGGCTGAAGAAGAAGTCTGGAACTAGAGTGTGGGCAGTGCTGAACCCCAATCTCTGCAGAGATAGAGCTCAAGGGAACATGGTCCCAGCACACTTTCCTTGGATTTTATCCTGTAGGAGACTTAAATGCTATTTAGAGGACCAGTGACCTAGACTTGGAGTTGAGTGGAGTCTCTTCTATGGAGGTTTAATCCATTCGTGGAGCTTTTCTAAGAATCTGGTCTGCGTTGTTTAGATTTTCACCAAGAAATGGACTCCTCAGGCATCAAGAGACCTTCCCAGTGGTTCACTAGAGGGGCTAATGGTGTAGAAATAGTATGGGTAGTTTTTTTTTTTTTTTTTCAAATATCGCAACCTCTCTTATTGTGAGCATTTGTTGTTTATGCAGAAGAGCAGAAACACTGAAATTAGATAACCAGAAAAACCTACTAGAAAATACACTCGTAGAAAAGTAAACTTTAGCATACTGTTGGTGGGAATGTAGATTGGTAGACTCATTATAAAACAGTATGGAAGTTCCTAAAGAAATTAAAAATAGAACTACCATACAACTCAGCAGTTCTTCTTCTGGTTACACACCCAACCCAAAGTAGATGAAATCACCTCCTTGTAAATATATCTGTACTCCCATGTTCATTGCATCTTTATCATAATAGCCAAGATATGGAAAAAACTTAAATGCCTATCAAAGGATGAATGGGTAAAGAAAATGTGGTATAGATACACATACAATGGAATATTGTTTAGCCTTTAAAAAGGAGACCCCGCCGTTTGCCATAATATGGGTGGACCTAGAGGACATTATACTAAGTGAAATAAACCAGACATAGAAAGAAAAATATTGCATGATCCCACTTATATGTGGAATCTGAAAAAGAAAGGTCAAATTTACAGAGATAGAAGATAAAACAATGGTTACAATGGGATTGGGGGGGTGGGGAGATGTAACTCAAATGATATAAAGTAACAGATATGTAAGATAAACACATCTAGAGATGTAACATATAGCATGGGGACTGTAGTTAATAAAATCGTATTAGAGATTTTTGTTAAATAAGTGGATTGTAGCTGCCCTTTGCTGTCACTCTCTTTTGCACTGTCTCTGTCTCTCTCACACACACAAACACAACTGTGTCAGATGGTAGGTATGATAATTTGCATCACTATAGTAACCATTTTACCACCTATTATGTATCCCATAACATCATGTTGTAAACTTCAAATACACATGAGATTTATTTAAGAAAAAGAAAATACACTCCTGATTTAGAACTATGTATCTTCATTTAAAATAAACTTGCTAGTGTTTCTATTTTAGCCACTGCTTCAGTTTTCTGAGTACTGATGGTCACCCTTCAAGATCACTCCCCAGTCCAACTCCTTGCTAGCCTGACTTCTGTAAAGAATGTGCAGTCAGCAAGAGAATTTCAAAGTTTCAGTTGTACTTCCCAACTATATTTGAGTGTTATTTCCAAACTGAATTTGAGAAGTTGGTTTAAATTTGTCCCAAAAATGCTCTTGTGTTTAAATTTGTCCCCTTTGAAATGTGTGCTCTGCTGGGCTCTGGTGAGAAGGTGCTGTCTTCATTTAAGTTTAGGAAGATATGAAGAACTGATGATTGAAATACTAAATGTCTCTGATGAACCAGGCATGGTGGCTCAAGCCCACAATCCCAGCACTTTGGGAAGCCGAGGTGGGTGGATCACTAGAGGCCAGGAATACAAGACCAGCCTGGCCAACATGGTGAGACCTGGTCTCTCCTAAAAATACAAAATTAGCTGAGTGTGGTGGCACGCACCTGTGGTCTCCACTACTTAGGACGCTGAGGCAGGGGAATCACTTGAACCCAGGAGGTGGAGGTTGCAGTAAGCCAAGATTGTGCCACTGCACTTCAACCTGGGTGACGGAGCAAGAATCTGCCTCAAAAATAAATAAATTTCTGCGATGAATCTAATCATTAGAGAAATGAATTATTTCTTTATAATGTAAACTCCAATTTGTAGGCTATCACATGATTATATTTTACCATCTAGTCTGTACATCTAGCCTGTGAAAAAACAGACATTATACATTGTTAGCAAGTATTCGTTCATTCTATTACTTCCCTAAGAAAAAGTTTCGGGCTTCTGACTGAATTTGAAGCCCTTAGAAAACTTGTATTCCTAGTCTCAATAGAAATGGAATGAAAGAAATGTCATACGTTTTCTCTTCTGAGTGTGAAGTTGGGGAAAGGATCAAATACTAATGAATAGCACTTGTTCTAGAATGCACATGTGTCTTTCATCGATTTGCCAAGATTCAGTCCAAGGGTTCCGTATGTGTGTGAAGGAGAAACATCTGATATTTAAAGTAGAAACAATAAAACATTAAAAATATATTTCCTGTGAGACTGAGTTGATTTGGAGAAAGAGAAGTTTTGATCATCAGGAAGGATATAAATGTGGCTCTAGCATGTGTGTCAAATGAGAAAACTTTGGGAAGAGCTTCATAAACTGTTAAGTGACATGCATGTAAAGGAGAAAATAGATATTCCTGCTTATCGGATGGTTGAACATTAGCAAATGAAATGAAAGTAGTCGTTTTTGGTTTATATAGATTAAAATCAATGTCCAAGTTGGATCATAGACTGAACAGATATGCATACTTACCTGTCTGTCTCATGTGCAAAGCAGTAGAGTCATAATGTGATCTCCGCAGTCACAAATTTCCCTGCTTTTCTCCCACTTTCCATTTCAGTCAGGTGCCCCACATGAAGCCCTAGGCATGTAGGTCATGGGGATTGGTTCCTGACTTTAGAGGAACTCTTTAAAATTTCCACGTGCTGGAAATAATACAGTGGGGAAGTAGCATATGAATTTTCTGCATTTTGTGTGCCCATTATCTGTGGCCCTGGCTCTTGGTCATGTATTTCATCCCCTGTGGCCAGATTTGCTACTTCTTACTGCCTGATCCTTCCGCCTAGTATTTCTGATATGCCCATGCTACTTTTTTTTTTTTTTTTTTTGTAATTAGAAACAGGGTTTTGCTCTGTCCTCTAGGCTGGAGTGCAGTGGCACAATCCTAGCTCACTGCACCTCTAACTCCTGAGCTCAAAGGATCTTCCTGCCTCAGCCTGTGGAATCACTGGAAGGACAGGCATCCTCCATCATGCCTGGCTAGTATTTTTTGTTTTGTTTTGATTTTTGCAGAGATGGGTCTTGCTCTGTTATTCAGGCTGGTTTTGAACTCCTGGCCTCAAGTGATTCTCCCATCTCAGCCTTCTGAGTTGCTGAGATTACAGGCATGGAACCACTGTGCCTATATTTTTCGTTCTTGTCCTGGATCTTATTCTTGTGCCATACCTCACCCGTGTGCATTAAACTTGTCTACTGTTCTGTCAAGTTCTTACCTTGCTCCTGTCTAACTATCCCTACGATTGTGTACAGTCAACCTGTTGACCTCCCTACCTGGCAGGGAATCTTCATACCTGCCTGTTTGTTCAGACTCACATAGAGAATTTGTGCTCTCTGAGACCCAGACAGTCATTCACACTTACTTTCTTGTGTTTCTGTATCTTCAAATCATGTTGGGGACACATTGAGTCAGTTTTATATATATCTATTTGTTGGAAAATATATATGTGCTCATTCAGCAATTTAATCAGCACGAAGGTATGCCTATTTATGATATTTAGTGTGGCTTGTTACTTAGGATGTCTAGTGTAAAACTACATATGAGAACTCCTTATGGATTGATGGTATTGTCTAAGGGTCAGTATTAGAATACACTAGTTCAGGAAAAACCAAAGGCAATGACATTTTAAGTCTTTACAAAATGTTACCTGCATTGATCCAATAAGTATTTCCAGAATATCCTCTGCAGTGGAATAATGACAATTTCTTTCATTGTACTTGAGTAATGAATCTTCATATTGAATATTGATTTATACAACATGGGCAGTAGTATTCACTGAGGAAAATTGCGATTTGCTGTGAGCTGACTCTTCAGTCATGGCATAATTTGCATCTACAAGCTAGTCTTAGGAATAGGGATACGTAAGTGGAAATAGCGTCTCTTGTCTACCTGCCAGTTGTATGTTCTGAATTGCTTTCATCTTATCAAAGAACTGCCCAAAGTCATGGAGTTCTTGTCAAGAAGCTACATATGTATCTGCACTGTACATTCCTTTCTTTTCTTTTTGTCTTGTTTTGGGGGATGGCTCACACATGTTCATGTGCACACAAACACGTACCATATGGATTTTGTGCCATGAGAATAATTATTAAAGACTCTATAATTTGGGGAAGAAATTATTTTATTTTCCCTCCCTGACAATTCTGCTTATATTTGTGGTTTGAATTATAGTTACAACTTGGAGAGTTTATCCTAAGAGAGCTAAAATGAGAAACAAATCTGAGGGAACAAAATGGAAGTTGCAATTCAAATCTAAATGTAGGAGTAAATGGGCTAGATTATTCTGAAGTAAAATAGTAGAAATTCTAAAATCTAAAGCTATCTAGTTGTATTTAAACCATATTATGGTTTAGCTCAGTTCTGTCGGAACATTTGCAGACTAAATTTTTTCTAGAGAAAAAGCAGTTGGCTTCAAAATGTACTGATTTTCTTGGTTTGTGAGGCTAATCAAGTTTAACTGGTGGATAATTACAAATACAACTAATGTTGTGTGTTTTTTCAATATTTAGAAACTGCAGATTCCCCAAAATAATATTTTAGAGGAGTTCTTTTTTTTTTTTTCTTTTTTGAGACTGAGTTTCACTCTTGTCGCCCAGGCTGGAGTGCAATGGTGCGATCTCAGCTCACTGCAACCTCTGCCTCCTGAGTTCCAGCGATACTCCTCAGCCTCCTGAGTAACTGGGATAACAGGCGCCCACCACTATGCCCCACTAATTTTTGTATTTTAGTAGAGGTGGGATTTCACTATGTTGACCAGGCTGGTCTCAAACTCCTGATCTTAACTGATCCACCTGCCCCAGCCTCCCAAAGTGCTGGGATTACAGGCATGAGCCACCGCACCCAGCCTAGAAGTTCTTATTTGAGACAACTAAGTCAAATATATCAATGAAATGCTGAAATGTAATGTCTGCATGTGTAGTTTAAAAAGTACAAAGTACATATGTTTCCTTTTGCAGTTAACAGGCAATAAAGAATCTTTAATCCATTAATATTTTATTTAAGGAATATTATAAACCTGGTTATTTATATTTAGGGAAGAAAATGATTAAAGATCTCTTGGAATTAATTGTATTTTCAACTAAATCTTTCATATGTCGATGGCAGCATTGCTTATTCTAATAGTGATAGTGGGAGGTCTTTTTCAGGCATTGTACACAATGACTTTGAAGATTGTTAGGTGCTATCATTAGGAGACTATTGTTACTCAGTGGGAATGTGGTTGAAGTCACATTAGGAGATGTGATATTGAACATAGGCTTGAAATTTATCATGCAAGATCAGGCGACTAAATAATTGCCCTTGGATAAAATAGGTTGGTATCGCCAATGGGAAAAATAAACAAAAATTAAACAGGCGCGCACACACACACACACACACACACACACACAATGCACACACACACACTGTCTCTCCCCAGAGACCTGTCAGATGCTAAAATGACTCTGACAATAAATCTAAAAGTCATTGCTTCAGAAATGATGCTACTTTATTTGAGCTTGCTTTTCCAAAAGTAGATGAATTGCTGTCTCTATAATTTCTTCCAGAGATGTTTTAGCATACTTCATCAACCACATACACACAAACTTCTAGTTGGATGTTTACCACACATATGCACACAAATTAATGACAAATAGACTAATCTCTGTGAACCTAACAAGTCTGGCTGGCACATATCCCATGCATTTAAACTCATTTTTCTTTACCTTTCCCTCTTTCTCACTTCTACTGCCCCAACCGGGAAGGGTTGACTGCCTCCTTTTCAAATTTCAGATCCAGTCTTACTCCTAGAAGCTTCTCTGCTCACCATACCATAGTGTGCTTACACATTTCTGAATTCACAGTGGTTATTTTGAAATTAATCTCACACTGTTTTGTCATTTCTTCTGTAATAATTTGGGTTTAGTATAGTCAAGAATTTGGGTTCTGAAGTCAGATTTTTGGCATTAAATTCTGGCTCCCCCTTGTTTCTGATATTTGACCAAGTTACTTAATCTGCTAACCTTCAGCTCCTTCGTTGGTGAAAGGAAGATTGTGGTGGCGATTACGCCAACTAAAGCATGCGACATGCTAAGTGCAGGGCTGGAACATTGTAAGGAAACAAACTGAACATCCCAAATTGCCCAAAACTAAGGATGTTCCTGAAAAGCAGATTTAAGAGCTAAACTAGTAAAATCTTGAGCTAATGGGGTTGTAAGCATTTAACGTATATTATTAAATTTTTATTGTATGCAGATTCCGTATTCCTGGGGAAGTAGAGTCTTATGTTACCTCTTTCCCCCACTAACTTTCACAGGGGTACACACCTGAGTGCTTAAATACTTTTATGTAGGTTGCATTTTCTTATAAAGATTTACAGGTTGCACAATATGAAAGTGCTTAATGTCAAACAACTGTACACTTAACAATGATTAAAATGATACATTTATGGTATGTATATTTCACTACAATAAATAGATTTGCAATCTTAATAATGGCAATAATTGTTTTATTACTATAAGTAGTATATATTACTGTAGTATGGTCAGCAGTAAGCAGGATATAGTATATACTATGAATAGGTTATATTATAGGAATAGAAATAAAATTTAGCTAGAACTAGACAATTAAAGATAATATGAGAGTCTAGAAGAAGAGAATTGATTATTAGGATCCTAGTGTTGGCTTGACAGAGAATTTTTGATTTTGCAAAGATGTTTTAGGTTGCACACTTACTCTTTCCTCTCAGCTGATGACCATTAAGTCCTGCTCTGCTCTGCCCCAAAGAAATGGGGTCCGCTCCCCCTTGCTGCTTTGTGGCACTGGCTTTCCCAGGAATGTTGCATGCTAACCTCCAAATTATTCTACAATGAGCTTTTTCTTGACTTGGATTTCTTCCTGCAGTCCCAGGCTGCTTCCTGAGGCCCAGGTTCAAACATTTGCCTCCACAGATATTGGAAACAAGGCACTGGGGGAAAAGAGGGAATTGGGGAACAACGTGTTTAAAATAGAGCCATGGGGGCAAATGAAGCCAGCCAGTTCAGTAGGTCTGCATTGTGGCTGCTCATTTGAAAAAACTAAGACACCAGCCAGGCACAGTGACTCATACCTGTAATCCCAGCATTTTGGGAGGCCAAGGTGGATTGATGGCTTGAGCCCAGAAGTTTGAGAACAGTCTGGGCAATGTGGAAAAACCCCATCTCTATGAAAAACACAGAAACACTAGCTGGGTGTGGTAGCATACGCCTGTAGTCCCAGCAACTCGGGAGGCTGTGGTGGGAGGATCACTTGAGCCTGGGAGATGGAGGCTGCAGTGAGCTAAGATGGCATCTCCAGCCTGGGTGACAGAGCCAGATCCTGTGTTGAAAAAAAGGAAAATAAGACACCATTATGCAATTTCCTTTACCACCACCCTAGATTCTGATTTATTGTAATTGGTGTGGGGGACCTGAACGTAGTACATTTGAAAAGGTCCCAGGCGATTTTCATATGCACTCAGGGTTGAAAACACTGCAAGTAACTGATTCTTCCTCTGTCCTCAGTCTTTAATCTCCTGTCCTTCCTTTCCAGGGTTTGTTGCTCCTGCTGAAACTGAAGATTTAGTATATAAAACAGTAATGATTGTTTTTATTTTTAAATGATTCCCAAAGCTTGAGCTTGATTATTTTGTATCACGACGATTAGGCATGTCTTTAAAACTTGGTGGTTTTAACTCAATTATAGAACACTTCATTTTTACATTGAAGTCTGTGTATTCTTAGTTTATTATGCAGTAAGCCTGTTTCTTAGGCAGTTCCCTATTCAGAGCTTATAATTAAGAATCTGCAAACTAAAATCTAGAGGCAATCTGGCTTGCTTCTGTATCCTGCAGGGAAGGAAAAGGGGTTTCTGTAGTGCTAAGAATCCTTTCAGATTACAAAACAGCATCTTGTTTCTAGATTATGTATAAGCTTTGTGGATTTAGCTCCCACTTATGGCTTGTGATCAAATGTGAATAGGACTTGAGGCTTTGACATGAAACTCTCAGTGACACGTGTAAAAGCAATTTGAGCAGAAAGGTCCACGCGATGGCCCTATGTTATAACCAAGCAGCACAGCCACCTTACTCATGGACTAGACAGGATTTTTTTTTTTTTGAGACGAAATTATTTTGCTCTTGTCACCCAGGCTGGAGTGAAATGGCACGGTCTCAGCTTACTGCAACCTCCTCTTCCCAGGTGCAAGCAATTCTCCTGCCTCAGCCTCCTGAGTAGCTGGGATTGCAGGTGCCCACCACCACGCCCGGCTAATTTTTTGTATTTTTAGTAGACATGGGGTTTCACCATGTTGGCCAGGCTGGTCTCAAACTCCTGAGCTGAAGCAATCTACCTGCCTCGGTCTCCCAAAGTGCTGGGATTACAGGCGTGAACTACTGTGCCCGGCCAGGACTAGACAGGATTTAACTAGGCTCTAATTCATTATTTAATACTTTTTTCAAAACTAGCAGATATTCATACTTTCTCTTTTAGCAATTCCTCTCTGATTGTCTCAATAGGGGTTCTTTGTCCTAAAAAGAAAAACAAAACCTCATTAAGTTCTTTGACATGCATTAGCTGATAAAACAGTAGTCAAGTATTAGAAAATATGACGATAATTGCATTGTATCCTAGACTCTTTATTGGGAAATTTCTGAATGGTGATTTTCTCCCTTTTTCTGGGTTTTTTTCAAAAAGTAAGCCCATAAAAAAAAAACTCAGATTATTTTCTCTTTTCACATTACATCTATAGTTAGTCCATAAAGTACTATTTTTTCTCTTTTCTTTCTCTTTTTCTTTCTCTGTCTTTCTTTGTTTCTTTGTTTCTTTCTTTCTTTCTCCTTCCTTCCTTCCTTCCTTCCTTCCTTCCTTCCTTCCTTCCTTTCTTTCTTCCTTCCTTCCTTTTTCTTTGTATTCAGAATTTGGCCATCGACTGTATCTCTATAGTCATTGAGGGGCCTTCAAAACCTTCCCCTTATCTTTGATGACTTGAAACCTTAACTGTGGCTTCACTACACAAATAATTTTTCTGCTGCCTTCCTGTTCAATCTCTCAGCCTCTGTTGTATTTTGTTCTGTAAAGTGGGAATGGTATCTGTTTTAGATAGTTGTCGCAGTAATTAAATGACAACATACAAAGCACCATGCACACCATGGACACTTAATCATATTCTCTTCTTTCCCGCACTCTGCGTACATCCCCCACAGTGAAGTTCCCTTTGAGTACTCTTCAACCTTTATTGTGGGTACATTTCTTCCTTTCATTTACTCTAATCTTTGTGTATTTACATATATTTCCTCTTTTTTCCAGTTTTAGATTTGGTAAGCCTCTTAAAATGTTCTTAGCAGGGTGCAGTGGCTCACGCCCGTAATCCCAGTGCTTTGGGAGTCTGAGACAAGAGGATTGCTTGAGACTGGGAATTTGAGACCAGGTTGGGCAATGTAGCAAGATCCTGTTTGTAGGAAAAAAAAAAATTAGCTGGGCATAGTGGCATATGTCCAGCTACTTGGGAGGCTGAGGCAGGAGGATCACGTGAGTCCAGGAGTTTGAGGCTGAAGTGAGCTGTGATCACACCACCACTCTACAGCCTGGGTGACAGAGTGAAACCCCATCTCCAAAAACAAAACAAAACAAAAAAACTTTTCTTCCTCCCTTTCCATCTTCTCCTTTATGATCTTCACATGCATTCACTTCTTTATCTTGGTTTTATCTCTTTCCATTTTAATAATAAACATTAAACAGAAAATGTTAGTATAGGCTATCTGTGGAAGTACTTTATTGTACAGTAGAAGAGATATTTTGATATTATAAATATTGTAGAATATTCCAAATAGAGCCTGAAATGCTAAGAGCTTTAGTCAGCTTCTAGATCTTTGGTCAATAAATCTTACCAATGTGAAATGAAAGTTGAGTCACACTTGTGTGTATTTTCGTTGACTTAGTATAACTAAAACTATTATTTGTGGCCTTAATGTTGTTGAAATAAAACAACCTGTCAAACTCAAACTCTTTGGTTAGAAAAGCCATTGTCCCCCATCTGTAGCAATGCTAATGGTACCTGATTACTAGTTTAATAAACAGGGCACTACGCTTTTACTCTTTGATTAAAAAGCCCTTGTTTGTTGCCAAATTAACCTAACATCTTGCTTTTTTAAAAATCCTTTGATTCCACGTGTTCATGGAAGAAATCTCATACATGGAATACCTATCTTTCAACCAAATTCTCAGTGAACCCAATGTAAAGCCATTGCTTTAGATTTCCTTTTCCTCGTTTTACCTAAGTTTCCAAAAAAGGCATTCATGTAGCATAACAATAGAAAAGCAGTGTTTATGCAAAGTCTTCTTAAATTGCCATTTGCTTTTACTAAGTTGGTTTCTTTAGGCTTTCAATTATGTTTGTCTTTTTTTCTTTTTTTTGAGACAGAGTTTCACTCTGTTGCCCAGGCTGGAGTGCATGCAGTGGCATGATCTCGGTTCATTGCAACCTCCTCCTCCCGGGTTCAAGTGATTCTCCTGCCTCAGCCTCCTAAGTAGCTGGAATTACAGGCACACGCCACCACGCCCAGCTTATTTTTTGTGTTTTTAGTAGAGCTGGGGTTTCACCATGTTGGCCAGGTTGGTCTCAAATTCCTGACCTCCAGTGATCTGCCCACCTCAGCCTCCCACAGTGCTGGGATTATAGACGTGAGCCATCAGTTATGGTTTCTTATAACCCCGTAGGAGTTCCCTAAAAACTCTTTTATTGTACCAAGTATAAGGCAGATAAGTAGGTTTTATAATCTCAAAGAAACTTTTTAATAAGTAATTCAGCCAGAGGGCAAATGAGAATAATCAATACAGGCATGAAGATAAACTTCAAGGGCTAGATAGATGGTTATATTTACTGGAAAGTTTCTCATTCTAAACTCTCTTCCTTGCTCTCTCCAACATATACACGTTTAGGACTAATACATTACTTTCTTTTCTTGCTATATTTGACAGTAGCACAGGTTCCCTTTGAAAGTCAGATATAAGTAAGGAGTAGGCATAAATATACCTTTTGTGTGTGTGTGTGTATATATATACACATACATATATATATATATAAAATTTGAGATAAGGTCTCTGTCTGTCACCCAGGCTGGAGTGTAGTGGTGAGATCACATGGCAGCCTTTACCTCCCAGGTACAAGCACTCCTCCCACCTCAGCCTTCCAAGTAGCTGGGATCACAGGCATGTACCACCACATACAGCTATTATTTTAATTATTATTGTTGTTTTTAGTAGAGATAGAGTCTTGCTATGTTGCTCAGGCTGGTCTCAAACTTCTAGGTTCAAGCAGTCCTCCTGGTTTGGCCTTCCAAAGTGCTGGGATTACAGATGTCAGCCACCATACCCAGCATACTTATTTTTTGAAAGCCAAAATGAGAGAACATTGTTAAGCAACATTCTTGAATTGTCAGTACTTAACGGGCACTAAGCTGGGACTGTGATGTATAAACTAGGTGAACCTAAATGTATTACAGAGTATGAGATAGCCTATTTTCCCAAGTTTTTCAGTGTCCATTCCTGAAAGTTTTTCCTAAACATTTAAAGATGGCTGTGCTTACCTGTACACATCAAAACTTAAAGTTCATAGTTAAATGGTGTAACAATGAATTCGAATTTAATTTTTATAAATTTACACAGATGTTTATATTTAATCTTTAAAACTTTACAAATAAATTCAAGTAGTAATTAATGAAGTCATGAGTTGTTTAAATGGTTAAAAACTAGTGCAAGACTAACAGTCTGGGATATGCAGCCTGAATAATTTAATTGGAAATAACCCTAAGTAGCCAGTGACATTTTGTTAATTGGGTAAAAGGCCAGGTGCCCAGGCCCATCCGTGCTCCAGGAGAGCAATTGTTTCTGTCACCCCTTTTCTTCCTGGCATGCCTTGAACATAGGGGATAGTAATAATTATTGTTACCATTTGTGAAGGCTTACTGTGTGCCAGGAAATGCAGTGTGCTCTGTGCACACATTAACTGATAAGTATTTGCAGAGAGGAGAGGCAGTGAATGAATAAATGGTCAGTGCTTCCAGATTCTAATACATAGAAAAGCCTCCTTACTTAGCTAATTAAGAGGGCCTGGAGATCTATGGGAATTTCATTCTTTTTTCTTCATGAGTGGATTTTGACAATATCCTTAGTATCTCTTGACATCAAATATTTAAATTTTGTTGATAAAGTTAAAAAGTGTTCTTTTCTGAAGTATTTGATATTTAATGATGTTTTAATGACTACAATCTACTATAATTCAAGTGGAGATCTTGGCTATTTCTTTTTGGTCCCCTATCTGGACATTAAGCATAATTTGTAATAACTTTATAAGATAAATTCACTCAAGAACTATTTTTAAAAATCCCCTTTCAATCTGATATAATCATCATCTGGAGAACATATTCAATGATTTGTAATTTTCTGATGATTAAACTTATTTAAAGTATTGATGATCTCACTTATCATTAAAGTGAATTTTCTACTTATAAAATATTAATTATTCATAACACCCAGAATTAAATCTTATTTCTTTTACTATAAAAACTGTTCTGAATAAATCAACCCATTATAATTACTTTATATACTCAATATGATTAAACAAAAATGGCAAACTATTATGTATTTTATACCACATATGACATATACATTTTACTAATGTAGCATATAAATTATTCAAAAGACAATGAAGGGCATGCTATGAAAATATCCTCATTTATAACTCATGTTTCTGGCTACAGGTAACTTAAATACATTCACAGAGAAACACACAAGCTTATGTCTGCTGATTCTGTGGGATTTTAAAATCTAGCTTCTATGTTGGCTTCTCTAGAATTTTGAGCTCTTCAAAACATGAACTATGCCTTTTGAGTGTCATAATTAGTGGTTTGGAGAGCACAAACTAAATGAATACTATTTTGATATTTTCTTAATATAGAACAATAATATTTATGAAATTCTTTAAGTGGTTTGGTTTCTTGGGCTTTTGTAACATATTTAGCTGACTTATTTAGTCCTGATAAGTCAGCTAAATATCACTTATTCATAAAATAAAGACTTCGTATATTCTAAGTAAATGTTTCTTTAAAGGGTGTAGACTTTTTAACTACTGACAAACATATGTTGCTAAACATACGTTATGTTTGCCATCTTTGTAAAAGTAACATTTAGCTGTATGTCTTGAAATATTGACAGTATCTGTTATATGAGAAATACCCTGTGAAAATATTTATACTCTGTCATTAAATTCCTTTAAAATTCTTATTTTTCTTTTGGAAAATGCCTAAAAGGATCACATGGTCAAATAAAAACATGATTTCATTAAGGGAGTATGAAAAATTTTTGTTTATGTTTTTAACATAGCATCTGCAATAGAGCAACAAGAATGTTTAAAGTATGTTTAACTGCATGCCAAACTGAGTTTCCTTATGTTTCCCTAATTACTAAGATTTCTACTAATCTAGAGATCACTTACAACACTGCAACCCAAGTTTCACAACACTGAAAAGGCATTTTGTTTCAGAAGCTTCTAGCAGAGCATAACATCACTCTGAGGGCTTGGGATGGGTGCTTCGAGGCTAGCTTTAAGGAATCTTTGTGTGTGTGTATGTTTAACATGCAGCACCTGTTCTTCCCGGAGCCTATCAGCAAAGCCATTCCCAAGGCTATGGCTACATGCACCAGACCAGTGTGTCATCCATGAGATCAATGCAGCATTCACCAAATCTAGTAAGTGTCCATTTGATACGTTCCTCCTTATCTGGTCTTCCCATTTCACCTCAAGCGTGTAAATACCTGTGGAATAGAGTTGAACTGAATATTGGGTATTTTCATTCAAAGATAAATGATGATATGTTGCCATGTATACAACTCTTTTGAAGGAAGCACAAAACTTACAGAGGTAAACTGTTGAGAAAGGAAGGCAATAATAAGCATTATATAAAATAGTAAGACATCCAAAGAATCTACCAGTACAATATCCTAGTTGTTACTTCATGATTGGTACTAGCTGATTATGATCTTTATTCAGGCCTTAGGAGCACAGGTATTGATGGTTGTATTTACAAGTTCATCTTAAAATGAACACAGAAGCCTAAATTATGTGGCCAAAATGTATCTTCAAATCCCCATTGGAAATCTTGAGGAACTGGTTCATATATTCAGTGTAAAATTTGGAAGCAGTGTTCAACATTTGCTAGTTATACTTGGCTTCTCATGCAGAAATTTCTTCTACAAGCCCTTGACATAGTCTCTTGGTCTTTGCCTCAGCACCTAGAAAACTCTTCTACACTGTCCGGTAACTTGAATTGCTCTAAAATTCTTTGGGTCCCAGCCAATGTCCTCAGTCTGTGAATATACTCGATTTTGAGATTGTCTGATGTTAATGTTAGCTAAATACTTAGCCGTAAACAAAAACAAATATAGGAAAACTCATTATAATCATAATGTAATAAGTACCATTGAGTACGTACCTTAGCATTCAGAACATTTATATGCTCAATTTCTCCCACAGTGATACAGAAACCTATATAGTGAATATATTGTGGGTTTTTTCTTTCATTTGTTTTACATATTTTTAAGAGGAAATAAACACTTTTAGCATCTACTTAAGAAAAATGCATTGCCAGGAGAAATTTGGACTTCTCTGACATATGACGAGTTTTGTTCTCTGAAGAATATGAAATCACGTATAATCTAAGGTTTCTGGGGTTTTCTGAAGTTGGGGGGAACTTGGCTTTATTATTTCAAAGCCTACTTTTTGATGGGGTAGCTGTTGTATTTAGTGACTTTTCTATCCCTGTTCCAAAAATATTAAGCTTTTTGCTAGACTAGGAAACTTGAGATCAGCACGATGAGATGCTAGGTTTGCAGATTTCCAGAGATCCGTGTGTTTGAAAACATTCCTAATAGTTACTTTATGTGTGGGTCGATGTGTTGTGATTGGAATTTGGGACTGTAGCTATTTGGGTATTCATCGTATAATCCCTTCTTCCTTTCTCAGAGGACCTACCGAGCCATGTATGATTACAGTGCCCAGGATGAAGACGAGGTCTCCTTTCGAGACGGCGACTACATTGTCAACGTGCAGCCCATTGATGATGGCTGGATGTACGGCACCGTGCAGAGAACAGGGAGAACAGGAATGCTCCCAGCGAATTACATTGAGTTTGTTAATTAATTATTTCTCCCTGCCCTTTGAGCTTTATTCTAATGTATCCTAAACCTAATCTTTTTAAAAGATAGAAGATACTTTTAAGACAACTTGGCCATTATTTTACAATGATGTATCCTTCCTTTGACAATTAGACACACAGGTACCAGGAAGAAGAAATGACCTCTGGGCTGAAAACAGCAGCATTTTCAGTAATTCCTACACACAAAAATCATTGTGTCTGGACACCTGGTGCTGCTAATTGTGTTCATGGTTTCCTTTGATTGGCTATTGAACCCTTCTGGGAAATGTATTTTTGTAGACTTTACTAGAGATGTTGATTGTCCCTTAAATGTAGCGTGTATGTGAAACTTCTTAGCTGTCACTTTGAAATCACCCCAAGCCGATTCTCTTAACTCGGTAATGCAGCCAATAATTTAAAACTCGCTTTGCTTTTGGGTCATGAGGCAATTTCCAATATTAGTGAAAATTGCCCAATATAGTAAGTGTAAACAGTGGCAGAAGGACAGTCTGGTTAAAATTATATTGACTGGTAGCCTTAGGGATCTAGAAACTTCTACTAAACAGAGAAATTTCCTTGTTCCCTAGGCTGACTGGGATCTATTTATTTCTCATTTGTACCAAGGCATCTCCTACTCTCTATTTATATTCTATGGACCCAAGTCTATGCTTTGTTCCATGGAACGTCAGGACCAAATAACTTCACAGCTACTCTGCAAAGGGCAAATTATAATGTCATTGATATAATTTCCCTAGTAGCATTTACCCTGTTGCATGTCATGTAGATTCAAGCTTCTGTAACATAGGCAGCTGCACTGCGCATTCCTATTATTGAAGCAAAAAGGGTGACTGATACCTAAAAGCCCTTTCTTCCTCTAGTCGCCAGCTCATCAGAAAAACATACTTTGAAAAGATGCTTGAGATTTTCCTCCTGCATTGCACTCTAGTTTTGAAGGATTTACACCTTAGGAAATAACATGTATAATTTAGTAAATAAGCGATTTAGGTGTTCCGTTGAACAGCTTTGGTTAACTTAATGCCACCATTGATTTCAAAGTGAAGAAAATGTAACAGGAGCCAATGAAGCAATGGAAGCTGGAGTGTGACTAGAAAACTACCTGGCAAACAAAGTTACCAATTCCATACAGAGATGGTCTGGTATCTTCTTTTGGAAAATGGTATTCAAATTCTGGAATGGAAATCTAGCCACCAAAACTGGTTAATCAAAAGACGTCCTTTTCCGTCTTCTGGCTTTTATTTTCTAAATCATGTTTAAGGGAATGAAACAGGAATGTCATCAGAGATTTTTCAGTACAGGCCCAAGAGCCTGTTCTCTAAGAAAGAGATCGTTGTCATGTTTTGATTTTCAAATAAGTGACTTTGCAGGCTTTCGCTAGCCCTTGCTGGTGGGTCTTGAAATTTCATCCAGAGCCTGCAGTCAAGGTCACCAAGCCACTGGCGCCCATCAGCAAGCCTGTGTCTTTCTGATTGTGCCGTTTACTGTGACCTGCAACAGGGTAGCGTTCATTTAGGGTCTGATTTCACAGTTACGATAAACCGAAAAAGCAAACATTGCGAAAATGTACTAAAATGTATGGGTCTTGGGGATATCTGCCTTATATGTTATATTCAAGGAAATTAACAAAACATCCTGTAAAACATCTTTTAAGGAAGTGTTTACTAGTCCAAAGGCCAAAGCTAATTTATTTACACTTTAGAAAAGTTAGCACATGCTTTTGAAAATCTGTGATTTCATTTTATTAGGCTAAAAGAGCAAATAAGCTTTATTACACTGAAGCTGCATCTATATGTCACTGACATAAAGTTGAAAAAATAAATGCAGGCAAATAACTAGAGACTTCTTTAAAGGGGGTTTGGCTGGTTTTCTCTCACTGAAATGGCCAGTCGTGATTAAAGTGATAAAACCCCTTATCTGTTTTGGTATATTGTACACAAACCTACAAAAATAAACTGAACTTGCAATATTTTTGCAAGAATATCTGTCATTAAAACTGAGGATAAAATACCTGCTCAATTTTATTTTACTAAGTATATATTTACATTTCACCCAGGCAGGCCATTTTCTTTTGTGATTATAAGAAAGAGTAGTTGTTGATTAAATTTTCAGACTAAATGTAGGACAGGTACAATTTTGGGATAAATAGCACATTTGTAGGAACCGCGATGAAAACTGACTTGAAATAATGCTTGTAATCAGGAAAGTAATTTCATCCACCGATTTCAAAACCAGATTCACTGAACATAAAAGTCAATACATATTTGAGGAATAAGTCTCCTAAAAGTTTAAGCTTCATGTAATAATGTTTGCGTAGCAAAATATTTCTGCTTCAAGGCTTTAGGAATTAAGATCTGATCAGAATTCAACTAGAGGGTAGTTATTTTACAATGAAGACTAAAACCGAACAAGATGTTGCATGCTTTTGAGGCCATAATTTGGTAGTGTTGGCAGTTGTTAATAAAGCTTGTCAGGATGTTAAGACTCTCAGGAGAAATATTGGAAAAGTATATGTATAAAACCAAAGTGCTATTTTTAAAAGCATCATTTAAACAAAATTACATGTCTGAACAACTTTTCCACTTTCCATGTCCTTCCCTCCCACCTTCAGTGGGGCAACAAGTATCTCGTGTATAAAGCTGACAGCTAAAGAAGATTTTAAAAATTGCGTTAAAGATGGCTGTGTAAATGTCCAAGCACAGAGAGCATGCACCTGTCTTTCTCAAGTTTGATGTGTTCTCAAGCCTGGCAGAAGCACAAGGAACAGTTTGATACACTTTTAAAAGGTTCTGAAAACAAAGCTGTATGGGGATCCTCTCTCTCTCTCTCTCGAGCAAAGTATAGCAACAGAATATATTGCTTTTGTCATAAGCTTTTGTAGTATGTTTTTACTAATAATACTTGTTCTCTAGAAAGCTTTCTATTTCTAACCTATGGCAAAATGAATCCTTCATGTCTTCTTGTTATTGTTTACACACTTGCAGTGTAGCCCAGTTTGAAATATTTATCTGATTATAAAATGTCCATGGAGGAGGCTCTTGATGATCCCAGGTCTCCCCGACCTCCATACACCACACAGGCATTTGTAAGCACAGTTTCCACAAGCACCTTGTAGGAATATGGATGAGATTAGACCAGCCCCTCTCTGGCCACTGGGTTTATTTCTTGAAGAAGATGCAGATCTGGTTTTTCCAATGTGCCACAGTCTTTTTACCTCTTCTCTGTGCTGAGCTTGACAGCACTCTGGGAATGAGGAACAAGACTTTTCTAAAAAGACAGTGGAAGTTCAAGGGGTGTACCTCGTTTTCAGGTTCATCCATCTCCAGTGGAATGTTTTCAATAAAAGGTGAAGAAAATGTGTGTGATCTTTAATAACACATCCCTATAGAAAGTCGATAAAATATATACCAAAACTATAATACAGATATATACAAATACAGGTGCCTTTTTGATTACTCTTGTTTGTCTAGTATGGTCTTGGAAAGAAAACCAAGCAAGCAAGTTGCTGCGTATTCTGTAGTAATATTTTATTACACATGATTGATATTTTTGTGGTAGGGAAGTAGGATGCTCCTGACAGATATTAAAGGTGTTAGCTGATGATTGTATTTTATCTCTAAAGATTTAGAACTTTAGAAAATGCCCACTTCTTCCCTCTATTTCTGAAAGGTTCTTTGTGGATTTATATACAGTTGAGCTATATAAACATTAACTTTAGATTTGGGATTTAAAATGCCTATTGTAAGATAGAATAATTATGAGGCTGGATTCACTACACAAGATGAACTTCACTTCATAAATTAATTATACCTTAGCGATTTGTTTCTGATAATCTAAAAGTGGCTAGATTGTGGTTGTTTTGGGTAACATGATATGGAGGTGGGAGAGCTTTTAGTTAAGAAGCTATGTAAACTCACAAGGATGCTAAAATAAAAGTCTCTGAAGTATTCCATGCCTTTTGGACCCTTTCCTGGCAATTGTCAACTATTGATCAAAAAAGTCAAGGCATTGTATGTTGCTTCTGTGGTTATTATTCCATGATGCTTAGACTACTTGAATCCATAAACTTGGAAGAATCTTTGAGCAAATTTTCTCAGTTGTCTGTATGACTTCAGTATATTCATGGGAATTCCATAGGATTTTTTGTGTTTGATATATGGTATCCAGTTTGCATAGTATCTACTTCTTTGTAATCCAGTTGCTGTTAAGAGTGATGTACTTTAAAGGGAAAGAGAAAACTGCATCACAGTCCCATTCTCCAGTGTCCATGCAATGAATTGCTGAGCATTTAGGAAGCATCACCAGGTGTATTACAGGCATGATGTGAAACTTGATATTTGACCTGTGATCAAAATTGAACCATTGTGCAGTTTGGCTTCTATTTGCTTCAAAATATATAGAATTGTGGTTGATGATTAATTTGCAAGACTAACTTTGAGAGTGTAACAGTTTTGAAGAAAACATTGAATGTTTTCCAAATGAAGGGGCTTCACAGAATGTTACAATGTTATTAATATAATTTGGCTTTTGTTATGCAAATTGTTAACACCAGCTATTAAAATATATTTTAGTAGAAATGCTTTAATTCATATTTTTTTCCTCTACACTGTGAATCTTTAAGCCTTGGTGGACTAGAGCAACATCGTGCTGCCCAAAGGACTAACCTATGCAAACTAGTTCACATTTTAGTGGATGTCGCAGTTAATGTGTAATAAGACATTATTTCCCCTGCATAATGTACAACAGCATTGAAATGACACATTAAGCCTAGCATCACATTGTATAGTATAGTCACTCACAAACCCTTCAAGGCTGCCCCAATCATTAACATTAATATTTGTTTAAAAGCAAATCACCGATTTAGCTATTGAAACTACTTGAATGACGGCAAACCAGGAATGACAGATGGCTGTGTCAGCAATGGCTTTAATGTGTTCCCTGCAAGTGATCTCCTATGATAAAACTGCGTTCTCAAATGCACTCTCTTCAGGGTCTTAATATTCTGTGTCTTCTCTCTGTATTTGTAAAACATTATAGCACATTAATTTCCTATCTCTACACATTTGGTTTGCTTAAATAAATGCAGGATATAAAAAAATGGTTCTACTTCTTGGCTCTCACCGTGGTTTCCTGGAGCATGGGTTGTTAGATGTAAGTAATGCACCCTCATAATACCCTGGGTCTGAGGTTTAGCATGACAACTCACATCAAATCACATCAGAGGTGTGTGCTGGCTTCAGTATATTTACATTGCTGAATCAGTCAAGATATTTTCCTCCCCCAAATGAACTTAGTTGTAAGTGATAACAATATTATGCTTTTCCAAGCTCAGTATCTTTCTGAATTTATATCAAAGCACTGCAACAATGCTTCATTGTAGTTAACTTCTTTCAAGAATAAATTCCTCATATGTCCTCGGTAGTACAATTCTAATTTCCTTATATTCGTAAGATGAAAGAAATGGCTTGGAACATAGAATAGAAAGTGCGCAAATTGAGTACATAAAATGGGAAGAAACCGATTTCTCTGCTAAGAAAGGCTCATTTATCATAGAACACAATTGCTTTTTTTCCCCCCTACGCTTCCGATAATTGAAAAAGTGAGTGATTCCCTATTTTTCACTCTCATATAAATCTATGCGATTTGGATGCTAGTCTTACTGTATTATTTTGTAAAAGTTGCTCTTTGGCTCATAATCCTTCCTAATTGTAAATTGATAAACTTCGCTGATGACATCTCATAGAATAAACACTTCTTCCAAATATTGGATTTTCTGTTTTTTATATTCCATAAGTATGAAATGAATATTTTGATAGTGTTATGAATTAAACACACCATATTTGAAATTACAAGGCAGCACAGTTATTTATTTGTAGAATTTACTACCTTTTTTCCCCTCTGAGACTATTTTTTTTCCATTCACGGTTATAAATTTACTGTTTGCAACCCAAGCCACAGAGTAAATGAATACCTTAGATTTTTTTTTTTTCTGACAAAAAATAATTTAGGTTTTAAATAGACTGTGCTTATAATTTTATTTTCTTAAGCATTCGTGAGGTTAGGTTTACAGGTAACTATGACATACTCACCAAACAACTTTTCTACCAAAATAACTTTCTATAAAAATACTCATATATAATAAACTAAAAAGTAAAAAGGGAAAGTTTTGCTCTTTTCTTTATATAATCTGCTTTGATATGGTTTGGCTGTGTTCCCACCCAAAATCACATCTTGAATTGTAATCCCCATCATCTCCCTAATCCACACGTGTCAAGGGAGAGACCAGGTGGAGGTAATTGAATCACGGGGTCGGTTTCCCACATGCTGTGCTCGTGATAGTGAGTGAGTTCTCACGAGATCTCATGGTTTACTAAGTGTTTGGTAGTTCCTCCTGTGTTTATTCTCCATTATGCCACCTTGTGGAGAAGGCGCCTTGCTTTCCCTTCGCCTTCCACCATGATTGTAAGTTTCCTGAGGCCTCCCCAGCCATTCTGAACCGTGAGTCAATTAAACCTCTTTCCTTTTTAATTTCCACATCTCAGGCAGTTCTTTATAGTAGTGTGAAAATGGACTAATATATGCTTCTCCTACACAGAGGGTTTGAATATGAGTTTTGTTACGGCAGAAAACTGGATATGGTCCATTTGTGAACTTTAGCTCCTTTCTGTCATTCTAAGCAAAATTCTCAGGCCTTTGTCTATCATGTTTGTATTTGGGAGCTGCAGAGTTCTAATGAAAGAAAAGCAGAATGAGAAAATGGATTCAAAAGATGCAAAGTCAATATTAGAACCAAGGGTCTAGTTGCTGATTTTGTGTTTACGTTATGGCATTTTAATCTTTGTAGCTCCCCCCTCCCCTCTACATACACAGTTCCTTTTCTGTTTCGAGCAGCAAGCATGGAATAGTAAACTAAAATAGAGAAATGGACAACATCTAAACTCCTGTTATTCTACCTGAGGAAAGAGGAAACTTGTCTGCACCCCAAATTGAGTCATCGGATCACTCTTGAAGGGAACTGGTTTCTGATTCTTAGGACAGTCACACTTCTTGCCATGTTTCCAGAGGGTTATTGTCCAAGGCTATGTGGCCCCAACTAACTTTTTCATTAATTTTTGTGGATAACCATGCTCTGTCCTACATGCTGTCACTTCCCTGGTCCCAGCTGATTGGATTAAAGTGACTCTGCAGGACTACACAAGACCTTGCCTACCAGGGATGGTGGTGGCTGAACCTGCTCAGATCTCCCTGAAGAGGCCTGAGCTCAGGAGAGACTCCTGAGTGCAGGAGGCTGCCTCCTTTGCTGTCCTGCATGCCCTTAGGGACCCCAACAAGGCCAAATCCTACGCTCCTTTCCGCACCTGTATGTAAGGTTTCCTGGAGGTGCCTTTGAAAGGCTTTCTATGGCTTGCAAGCAATCAGAGATTTAGACTAACAAAGCCACCATATACATTCATTGGCACAGATTATAGGGTTATTATTTACTTACACATTTTTGAGACAGTGTCTTGCTCTGTTGCCCAAGCTGGAGTGCAGTGATACAATTATAGCTCACTACAGCCTTAATCTCCCAGGCTCCCGAGTAGCTGGGACTACAAGCACACATCACTGTGCCTAACTAATCTTTTTTTTTTTTTTAAGTTTTTTTTTTCTATTTTTTTTTATTTTTTTTTTTGTAGAGATGGGGTCTCACTCTGTTGCTAGAGCTGGTCTTGAACTCCTGGGCTCAAGCAATCCTCCTGCCACAGCCTCTCAAATTGTTGGCGTTACAGACATGTGTCACCATTTCTGGCTTCATAGTTTTCATATCTGACAAAGTAAAAAGATAACATTTTGACAAGGAAGAAATTTTATGAGTGAGCAGGAGAATTGCACAATGTTCCCCGCCCCCCAAACAAACCACTAAATAGCAAATGTGATTGCAATGCCAATTACATTATTATGTTAAAATGTCACTGTTTTGCTTTATCATATTTATATATCCTATCTAAAATCACTTTAGTAGTTAGAAGTTGTTTTCCTGGGCCCTGGGAAGGGCATCAATAATATCAAATGAATTTCACTTTTACCGGTACATATGTACAAAGGAAGAATTTGGGAGTTTAGACAATGTTCTTATTGATTTTTGAATGTTTGGCAAAGAAGAAGGGGATAGCAGAGACCACCTTAGAGAGTGTCATAGGCTCTGATGATAAAAGTCGAGTTGTTTTAGCAGAGCTTTATTAAGAAGTACTTAATTCTTCCAGGCTTACTCAGTGATGGCACTTAATGAAACAGAAGAAACAGTAATTATAATTTATTCATTCGACATATAATTATTCAGTATTTGCTTGATTCAAGGCACGGAACACAGGCACTTTCTTCATAAAGCGTTCATACTGTTAGGGAAAGACTGACATCAAACAACTAATTATATACTTATACAATTAATTACTAAATTACAGTTTAAGAGATGTCATGAAAGGGAAGCCTAGTGTGCCGCGAGTCCTTGTAGCTGGAACCCATGAGCTGTGGACTCGGGAGAGAGGGCCTGGAAGAGTTCTTTGAGAAACTGCTATTTGAGCCCTGAGAGCCGTCCAAATTCACGTAAGCATGAGACATATGGGAAAATTTAGTCATCAGCAGTTAGTGACAGAAATAGTCCTGTCTTCTCCCAAATTTTAATTTCAGTAACAATGCTAGGTTTTGTATTTTTAATACCATTAAATTCCTTGTGGACAAAAGTCAGCACATGCTTATGGACAAATTTATGTGTTAGTACACCCTTTTATTACTCTAATTATGACTTATTTCACTTTTATAAGATTCAGCAGGTTGCAAAGAGTTAATTATATAAACAAAGCACTACAGATGTGGAATACTTCACTTCCTATTTTGGATAATTGGTTATTACATAGGCTTTCCTGTGTATCCTTACTTCCTTCCTGAACATTTTGGGACAGCGTGTGCTTACTGGAGTTTATTATGGTCCAGTCTGCAGCAGAACCATTGATTAAAAATACTGTACTCTCCCGTTTTAGATTTAACATTCAGGGATTGTCATTCCCATCTAATGTGTGATATGAGTTAGATATGCTACAATACCTGGGCAACGCACAGAAAAATAACTTGCAATGCAAGGAAGTTGTTTGTAATCATTTAGAATACATCCTTGCTGTGAGGTAAGTCACAACTTTGTTTATAGAATTCTAGCAAGAATTTTGAACACCTGCTTCCTTTAAAAGTCTAACTGTATGCTTGCACACTTAAACGTGGGCCATTTAAATAAATAATTGGGAATATTTTTGACATATTTGATTCCCATAATCAATGCCTAACAAAATGCTTGTTGTGGGAACAGTCATTGATAAAACGTTTCCTGGTTGCATGTACTTCTTTCTTTTGAAAGAAATTTTTTGGCTTCCCAAACAGTGCTGCATAAAATGATTTCTGGACCTCTACATCTTTTTTGGTATGTTGATTTTTGTAAAAATTTTAAAAGGGTAGCTCTTATGATCTAACTATAGTGTCACATCTATATTGTAACTCAGGGTTTGTTTGCAAACATATTCTCACTGTTTATGTTTCTCTCAGTGGGACTGGGAGGAAAGGAGCCTGAAAATCTTGCAGGATAAACTTGTTTTGTGCATTTCACCTGCCAAGGCTCCTTCCAGGAGTGTCTGGGCCACAACTCTAGCAGTTCAACATGACTCTTGCCTGCAACCATCCTCTAGCTGGGAAAACAAGGAGCAGGCCCAGGGGGATTTTTCCATCTCCTATGATTTATGTCCCAGAAAGACACGGAGGTTGGGTAGGAATGGTCCCTGGGATGATTTATTTTCAAAACCGGCAAACAAAACGTATTTATGGTGTGAGAACTATAATTATACTGTGCAGCCTCTTAGGATCATTCAAAAGTTTCATGTATGGAAAACACTAAAACACTTTCAGAGCTTTGAACAGGGCTTCTGGTCTTGATATAAGTTGCTTGATTGTCACTGAGACGCTTCAATAGCAGTTTCATAATATATATAACCTTTAAGAATTTGACAGAGTCATTTATATTCATGCACAGATCAAAGAGCTGGATTATGATCCACTGGAGAGGATGGGGCTTAGCAGTAAGTAAGAAGTCCTAATGCCGAAGTGACCCTGACAGGTAGCTGATTATCTGTAGGACGGGATCATCTCTGGTAGAGAAGAGAAGGAAGGAAACATCTGAAGCCAAGGCAGACCTGAAACTCCCAATGTCTCACTTTGGTGAAAAATTCAAAGTTTTAGCTTCAAGCGGAAATGTATCTTTCAAAATTATTTTAGGATCAGGAAGTTATTATTCATTACTTATTAATAATTATCTTTGGATCAGGAAGTAGAATCTCCACACATCATCCTTATTTATCTTTTCATGCTTTTGTAGTTTAGTGAGGTCTCCAAAATAATGCTGCACTCTGTTTCGTAGCTTAGCCTTTCTTGATTTAGAAAGCATTGGGAAAATGATGAAAATTGACTTCGTGCAAGTGTACAAGTTGGGATACGTTCCTTGATTTTAGGATTCTATAATGCCTCAGCCATTTGTCAATTTTTTTTTTTTTTAAGTCTGAGAAACTTACGGAAATCGGAGGGAAACTGAGCAGACCCTCTGCTTTCTGCCGAGTACTACTGAGGCAGATGAGTTTTGGCCAGCAGTTTTTCTCTGCTTCCAGGCACATTACTCAGACTCATGGGTTTTCAGGCAATCAGGGGGCTTTAGTCCACCCCCACCTTCAGGAGGACATTGCATAAGTGTGCCATTGTATAGATTAGAAGACGAGGACATGAGCCAACTGGGAACTTAGTCAAACGGCACTTGATTTGAAGGGCAGATAAAACCCCAGCTCCTCTCTCTGTCTTTTGCCATCGTGTCCCTTCCATCCCCGAGTCTGCTTCCCATGCTATACTCTAAATCTACCTAATACAGGGAGGACAGGAATGAGCGCCCATCTGAAGCTGCCCTTCTCGTTCCTTTAATGTCCCAATAGGCTCATCAGCCCAGCTATATACCCTGAGGAGTGTGATCCCAAGCAGTGGCCTGGCTTTGATCACCCAAACCACAGCAAGGATGCTTTGGAGTAGCAGAAGTCTTGACGGAGTCTAGACTCTCCCATCTCAGGCCAGGAAGTCAGTGTTGCATTTTCTTTAAGACTCTGCAACTGCAAATTAAGATAAAAGAAGAACAAGGTCTTCACGGGATGGATAGGAAGTCAGAATATCTTCTCCAGTTCCATGTCCAGCCCTTCCTTCTCCCAAGTAGAATGTAGTATGGCGGTCTAGGCTGCCATCTGGTCCTCTTGTAGATGGGGTGGTTAGACTGCCTTGGGACTTCTAATCTGTTTTTTTTTTTAATGGCATTTTAACTTGGATTTCTTAAACATCTAATACATGTTTCTTCTACACGTGATGCCAGCAGGGCTCAGACTAGGGTCTGTCAGACAGATTTGTGGCACGTTGCAATAGATCATCCCTTTCTCAAGTGTGTGTGCTTCATTTTTGTCCTTCCTTTTCTTTCCTTCCCATGCCTTTTTTTTTTTTTTTTTTTTTTGAGACAGGGTCTCACTCTATCACCCAGGCTGGAGTTCAGTGGCATGCCCACGGTTCAATGCAGCCTCAAACTCCTGGGCTCAAGTGATCTTCCCATCTCAGCCACCTGAGTAGTGGGGACTGCAGGTGTGTGCCACCATGCCTGGCTAATTTTTTAAAACAATTTTGTAGAGATGGAGTCTCATTTTGTTCCCCAGGCTGGTCTAGACCTCCTGGACTCAAGCAATCCACCCACCTCGACCTCCCAAAGTGCTGGGATTACAGGTGTGAGCCACTGTGCCTGGCCTATTTTTTCCATTTTTAAAATGATGTGTTGCTTTTCTGCTTTAAGTAATCCTGCCTTACTGGAGAACATTCAGAAGAGTACCGAGAAGAAAAAAAAAATATGCAGGGAGATTCATGATCAGGAATTTTGGGTGTTGATGAATATTTTTCCGGAGTATTTTTACACACAAGCATATATTTTTAGCAATACTTATAGAAACTTTTTTTTTTTTTTTACCCATTTAACATTGTATAAGAAAAATTTCTTTGATCATTAAACCATTTTTGGAAATGATTCCATCATATGGACACATCACTATTTATTTAACTCTCTCACTGGACATTCAGATGAAGTAACTCAGAAATGGAAAACCAAACATTGTATGTTCTCACTCATAAGTGAGAGCTAAGCTATGAGGATATAAAGGCATAAGAATGATACAACGGACTTTGGGGACTTGGGGGAAAGGGTAGGAGGAGTGTGAGGGATAAAAGGCTACAAATTGGGTTCAGTGTATACTGTTAGCGTGATGTGTGCATCAAAAATCTCACAAATCACCACTAGAGAACTTTTCATGTAATCAAACACCACCTATTCCTCCAAAACCTATGGAAATAAAACTAATAGAAAAGATAATCTCCCTCTTAATATATTGCAGTAAATATGTTCTTACTATTACTTTCATTATTATTTCACTGGGCTAAATTCCTTAAAATGAGATTGCTGAGACAAAAGGAAAATATAATTTTAAGACTCTTAATAATGATGATTAATTTGTCTCTTGGCAAGATTAACCAATTTAGCTACCCACCATTAATAGAGTGTTCCTCTTTTGTACATTTTCATTTTTGTGATTTCTAGTGAAGTTGGCCATTGGAAGTTCAGTTCCTCCCCCCACCCCACTTCCTCATCTTTCATTTTGTTTCCTGGGATATTCAGCATGTGGGTATGAATGCTTTTAAAACTTTTGATGTATGTGGCCAAATTTACCTCCAGAAAGTTACCTCAAATATATACTCCCACCAACAGTTTATGTGAGTGTCTATTTCACCAAACCCTTCCTGGCATTGGATACTATTGTGTGTGTTACTTTTCATGTGTACTCTTTTAGTTACAGACACGGCTTTGTGTATGTTGTGTGTTAATGGCTTCATTTCCCCATATACAATTGCTGTGTGTTATAAAACAGAGAGAGAGAGCGCGTTAGTCCATTTTTGTGTTGCTATAAAGGCATAGCTGAGGCTGGGTGATTGATGATGTAAAATGGTTTATTTTAGCCCATGGTTCTTCAGGCTGTACAGGAAGCATGGTGCAGGCATCTGCTTCTGTTGAGGCCTCAGGAAGCTTCCAACCATGTTGGAAGGTGAAGGGGAAGCCTGAATGTTACATGGCGAGAGAGAGGCGGAAGTACCACGCTCTTTCAGACAAGCAGATCTCGGGTGACCTCAAAGAGTGAGAACTCACTTATTGTGAGGATGGCACCAAGACAGTTGTCAGGGATCTGTCCACATGACCCAAACACCTCCCACTAGGCCCCACCTCCAACATGAGGGGTTACAGTTCGACATGAGATTTGGAAGGGCAAATATCCAAACCCCATCAGAGGGAGAAAGATAATTGTGCTGAGGGACAGGGAGAGGGTGCAATGGAGACTTTTCCCATGAGTGTTTAAGGTAGCTAAATGGGAGAAAATATAAATAGAATGGAAAACCCAGAGGGAAACTGAGTACAAAAGAGGATGGAAATGTATTTTTTTCACAGTGAGGTTAGAAGTCCGAGAACCAGGTGGCAGCTGGATTGGTTATTTCAGAGTCCGGCCTCTCTCCTTGGCTAGCAGATGGTTGTCTTCTCCCTGTGTCTTCACATGGCCTTCTCTCTGTACCTGTGTCCTAATTTCCTATAAAGACACCAGTTGTATTAGACTAGGGCCCACTCTTATGACCTTATGTTACCTTAATCATCTCTTTAAAGACCATATCTCCATATACAGTCACACTCTGAAAGCTTGGGCCTAGGGCTTCAATATATGAATTTTAAGGGGGTGTACAGTTTATCCCATAACAACATCCACCCAAATAACTAACAGAGAGTCTCTTTAAAAGAAAAAGATGTTTATTTTGGAATAGAGTACTGTAATGGGAATCTGCATGCTATAGTAAACTTTGTGCATATTTGGGGAGGGAAAGAAAGACAATGGTTTCTAACGGCAGAAATGAGGAGGATTACATAGTTGTTTTGAAATAATTGTCCTTGGCTACTGAGAACAAATACAAGGGTGATGCCAGCCCAAGGTTGACAGGCAGTTGCTGGACACATGTTCTTGCGGGAGTACTTTTTGTGTTAGGCTACGGTGGCCTTTGTGCAAGGTCGTGGTTTTTGTAGAGTCTTTTTAATTATCAGGCATGCAAAACTGAGATCCCTCCCTCCATATCCTTTCGCAGCTCTATTTGTCAGGGTTTCCTTAACATCAGTGATTTCAGTTTCATTCTGACAACTCTCACAACAGGAATGAAAAAATCTGGGTGGGCACGGTGGCTCCCAGCACTTTGGGAGGCTGAGGCGGGCAGAGCACTTGAGGTCAGGAGTTTGAGACCAGCCTGGGCAACATGGAGAAAACCCATCTCTACTAAAAATACAAAAAAAATTAGCTCGGCATAGTGGCACATGACTGTAATCCCAGCTACTTGGGAGGCTGAGGCACAAGAATAGCTAAGACCCAGAAGGCAGAGGTTGCAGTGAGCCAAGATTGCTCTACTGCACTCCAGCCTGGACAACAGAGCAAGACTCTGTCTCAAAAAAAAAAAAAAACAGAACAAAACAAAACAAAATTGGTCCTTGTGAGCGGCCACACACAGCCAGGCTACCTTGGAAGGGACTGAGTGAAGAGAGCATTAGGAATGGAGGGACTTTCTGAGTGCCCAAGGAAGACATTTGAAAGATGAAGAAACAGAACCAGAAAGGTGAGGTAATTGGCTCAAGCTCACAGAGCGAGTTAATTACAGAGCTAGAAGCAGAGCCCAGGACTTAGATTTTTGACTCTCAAGGCTTTCCTCTTGCCCCACCCTGCCTCAGGAAGCTCAGCTCCAGAGCTAGACTGGGCCCCTGTGTCTCTCCTCTGACTCCAACCCTAGGCAATGATCTTGAGCCATGCACTCCACTATTGCATGCCCCACAGCACTGTTGTTATGTTACAGTCTCCAGAAGAACCATCTTCCACACATCCCACCTGCAGACATCTCTCCCCTCTCTGTGGAGTTGGAGTCAATGTTGCAGGATCCATTTCACTTTGTGCCCACTCTAGAGGCAGCCCACCACCAATGTGTGCATTAATACAACAAAAAACACAGGCACCTCCTTACTCTACATCTCCCACCCTGCTCCCACCTTCCAGGCACCCTTAGAACCTCCCCTTTCCACTCCCATGATGTCTGGTTTTGGTCACAGGATGTCACATCTCAGCTTACATTTTGTGCATTGCACCTTATTCCTATGTCTTTGCAATAAGTGCTTCCAGGGGCTCTACCTCCGAGGAGATGAGGGACTGAGGCTGTATAATTGGTTCATCTTCTTGTGTCACTACTGGATCCTCTCTCTAGCCAGCTATTGGGTGTAGCCACCAAACCGGTGTTGATTTGTGCAAAAGTACAGTTCCTACTTGCCCCAAACCAGTATGACTTGTTTTCATTTTTTTGTACCTACTCTTCCATAATGCAGAGAACTGTGGTACAGAGTTGGAACTGTAGGGTACTCAATAAGGAAACGCAACTTAGTAAAGAAACAGAACATCCATTAAGCTTATCTTCATTGTTTAAACTTACTCTCACTTTAATAAGATAGTTTCTGGTATACTGAGCAGCTGGCTGTCTGCAAATTCGTGGATGGTGGCTTATTATCGTAGAGGGATGTGAAAGAATAGAACAAACAAGCCTTGGTTTGCCAAGTTACAGTGTGAAGAATGAGACCATCATTATCCTTTGGCTTCTGGGAAGACATTGTCTAACTCTGGCAACTGCGTTTCTTCTGTTACATGAAGATAAGCTTTCTATTTTATGCATGTTGTTGTATATTCTGTTTGTAAAGAACTTAGCACAGTACTTAGCTCATAATAGGTGGTTAATAAATGGTGACAGACACCACAAGGGGCCCTTTGTGAGGGATGCCCTTAGCAATTAGGAAAGAGAACTTGCTTCCGTTTCATTTCCTGTGGGGTCATTGAGTGGCCAGTAGTGAAGGATTAGTACAAATCCATATACTCATTAAGAACGGATTAAATATTGATTAGGTATTAAGTATAATGAGATGATACAAAATCATTTTAAGACATCTGGGTATTTAGATGAGGAGAGGACCTGGAGGACAGAGTAAATTATATTACCTCTTCAATATTTAGATGTTTATGCCACTAAGTTTCATTGGTAAAGAGAATTGGTATCTTTTCACGTATCATACTTTGTAAATGACCGTTTAGGATATTATTATCAGAAGTGGAAGGGTAGTGGTATATGGTGACCTTTAAAAATGCACAGCTAATTGAATCACTGGTAGTTAAACATTAATAGATTTAATTATATGAAAGTAACACTAGAGGGCAGCTGCGTACTATTTCTGAGTACCTTTTGCTACAATATAGTGGGCTAAAACCAAATATGTGAACGATCAGAATGATCGGAAATTGTCTTTAATGAATTTCTTATTCTATAGAGGTAATATAATTATTTAATTAGAAACCAGTTAATTCTCCTTTATACCACTGAAATCCTTATTGACAATGGTTGACAAGCAATGCCACAATAAACATCCTGCTGATTAGCTATAGTGCCTGTGTTTACACAGAACTTCCTATTGATGTCTTGATAATCACTTGACTGAACTGCAAATAAGTTGGGGGAATGGATGGAAGTGTCCATTGCTGGGTATTCTGGTCCCCATGGGAGGTGTATATGTTAGAATGAATGGTGTATCCTGTGCATTAGAGCTTAGCAATCTTGCAGAGTTGGACAGCAATGTCTCAGCTCCTGTTTTCACACATATTCTAGAAGCTGATTTGCTTCTTGTCATCCTTTGAGATTCATGGCAGGTATATATACTGTATGATATTGGAGGTCTCCTGCCTGAGCTGCAGTGTGGGTTCTATGAGTGAATTTTGTCCTGGGGGGCAGATAGGACCTGGGCACTAGGATAATATACTCTGAGCCAAGGGATTCAGAAGATGCGAGTATCTTCCAGGTCTGAATTGCGTTCAATTTAAGGGTTTTGTGCAGTTGTGTGGAGGCAGCAGAAGAAAGAGTTCTGTCTCAGCACAGATCAGGAATGGAGCTGTTAAGGATCCCCTGGGCTTTAGCAAGAATGGAATTGGCTTTGGACGGGTATAAAACTTTATACAAATAGGCCCTTACAAAACTTACCGAGCCTCCTTCAAAGTGAATGTGGATAGGTAATTGTTACTTAATTCACTTCAATAAACATTTATTAATTATCTACACATGGCAAGGTCCAGTTCATGGTGGGTACAGAGAAGCCATACAGGGTCTTCTGGTAGGAACTAATTGATCAAGGAGGAGGTGGCATAGGGTGGGTTATGGTTTAAGCAACTGGGTCGTGGGACTCAGTATATCCCCAGAGAGCAGGTGCTGTGGCCCCTGAGTCAGTTTGTACTGCAGTGCATGCTGGTTCATAGTGATACCAGTGGAGCCTGGGGTGAACTCCTGAGACACAGTTACAGACAGAAGTACAGTGAAACTGATACTGGGAGTAAGGGCAGACTAGGCTGGAAGGTGGAGCGGCAGAGACTCAAGAACTGGTGGTGGGACCATTCATCCAGAAACAACAGGGCAAGGCTGTGTGTCTTAAGGTCTTGATGTTGTTCCAATCCAATCATTAAGGACAAGATAGGTGTTCAGCGGTATGAGCTGGAGATTCCGAATGGGCATGCTATTCCAAATCAGCATGGTGCATGGGGATGCTCAACACAAGAAAACAAGCAGGTAACAGTCTAAAATGGAGAAACCAGGAAGAGCATTGGGATCACACGTACACACACACACACACACACACACACACACACACACCCATACCACCATGTATCTGGTTGTCACTGCTGATCATACATCAAGAAGTGATTTGCCTTCTGTGCTGCTTTGAAACAATTTCCCCTGTAAGGACAACACTACCCACAATTGCTGGTTCTCTCAAGAGTCGCAGATTCTAGCAAAGTAGAATAATATATATAGTAAAGACATTCCAGCCCAGGATGACTGGAAAAGGAGAGCAAGACTTAATTCATGTCATGAGGTCATGTCTTTTGGTGCAGCCAAGTTTCATCCCCGGGTGCTGAAGGAATTGAGATGTGTAATCAGAGTCACTACTGGTAATCTTAAAAAAGTCATGTACAACAAGAGGGGAACCAGAAGACTGATGACAAGTAAATGTCACAAGTTTTGAAAAAGGGTGGACTCCAGAAACTACAGACTAATAAATTTGTTCAAAGTTTGGTCAAATTATAGAAAGAAGTTTTAGCAGATGTCCTATGAGTACTTCGAAAGGAATGTGTTGACTGCTAGAAGACCCGGAGTCACTAAGGACAAATCATGACAAACGAACCTGACCTCCTTTTGTGAAAGCATTTTACTGAGTTGATAGATCACTGGGAGTGACATAGATCTAGTGTTTCTTGGGTTTACAAAAACACTTGGCAATATCTGGCATGCCAAAATACCACTATGATGATATAGCGAAAATACACATAGTGTAAAAGTACTGTTGGGTGGCTGGGACCTGTTTGAAAACTTTGTGCTCAGAGTGGAAGAACAAAAAATTCAATTCACAATGACATTTGGTGGGTGCCCATGTTGCCTCTCACAAATTCTTACTAGAGTTCCTATGGAGACATAGGAAAGAAGAAAATCAAAAGTAGGACTGACCACCACATTAGTGCTAGTATCAGGGAGGAGTTTCTACTAAGTTCAAGGCTGATGAAAATGACAATCAGTCATCTAAAAATGATTGCTTACATGTAGGTAGAGAGACCCCTTTTTTCCTCCCCCATTGTTTAGCCCCTGTTTAAGAAATATGGAATGCATTAAAACTAGGAAACTGGACATCCGTCTCTTTTGCATGGAAACAAAGACTACAGTTATAAGATCAATAAAACTTAGGAATAATTCTAGCAAGAAATAAATGGACCTATATAAAGAAAATTATGAAACTTTGCTGAGAGATACAAAAGAATAGGTATAAATGGAGAACCCTATTCTTGAATGGAAATATTAAATATTGTAAATATGTTAATCCTTCCATAATTAATGTTTAATGGATTATAAATAAGACCCTACTTTTTTTTGAATTTGACAAAGAGAATCTGAGAGCATTTAGCAAATAAATACTAAGAATGATTAAGAAAATTGTTCTTAGTGTATTTCAGAAGGTAGCATATGATAAAGAAAATAAAATAAACCAGTGGAAAATGGATGAATCAACAAAAAATTAATTTTGGAAACCATTTCCCACTTGAAAAAAATCAAGTTAGAGCCTTTAAAATTACCATGCACTGAAGTAAAAGTAAGAATAAAATGCAAAAATTTAAATAATCAAAAGGAAGAGAATATTTGGAGGAGGATGGAATATTTGGAGGAGGATGAATATTTGAAGATGTTGGAATGAGGAAGGATTGCTAATCACATTGCAGTGGATAAACCTGCAACCCAGAAAAAGAACCATTTATTTGAATATAAACCTTGATTTTAAATTTTTTTTGTGTTAAACTTTTTGTTTTGATGTAATTATATATTTACATTCATTTGTAAGAAATAATACAGAGAGATTGTATGTACCATTCAGTTTCCTCCAATGAGAACATCTTGCAAAACTATAATAAAATACAATACAGAACATTTTCTTCACCATAAGAATCCCTCATGTGGTCCCTCCATGGCCACTCCAATTCTCTCCTGCCCTCCCTTCATCTTTAACCATGCATCTCTTTTCCATTTCTCTAGTTTTGTAATTTCAATGCTGATATATAAATGGAATTGTACAGTTAGTAAACATTGAGATTGGCCTTTTTCTCTAAGCATAATTCTCCAAAGGGTCATCCAAATTATTGCATGTATCAATAGTTCATTTCTTTCTCTCTTTTTTAAAGGCTCTCTCACCCAGGCTGGAGTGCAGTGGTGTGATGGCTCATTGCAGCCTCAAACTCCTGGGCTCAAGCAATCCTCCTGCCTTGGCCTCCCAAAGTGATGGGATTACAGGCGTGAACTACTGGGCTCAGTCAGTTCATTTGTTTTTATTGCTGAATAGTATTCCATGATGTGGATCTACCACAGTTTATTCACCCATTGGAGGACATCTGGATTTTTTTAGTTTTAGCTGTTATATATAAGGCTGCTGTAATATTCAGGTATAGATTTTTGTGCAAACAAAAGTTTTTTATTTCTCTTGGATACATTCCCAAGAGTATAATTGTTAGTCATATGATAGTTGCATATTTAATTTTTAAGACACTCCCAAATGATTTTCCAGATGTTTTCCATTTTACATTCCCACCAGCAATGTATGAGTAACTTAATTTCTTTGCATCGTCATTAGTATTTGGTGGTGTCACTACTTTTTAAAATTTTAGCCATTTTGGTAGATGTGTATTGATATCTAAGTTATCACAGTTTAAATCTGCATTTTTCTGTGGACTAATGATATTGAATATGGTTTCATGAGCTTATTTGCCATTGTTTATCTTCGTTTGTGAAATGTCTATGCATGTCTTTTGCTCACTTTCTAATTAGATTTTTTTAAAATTATTTTGAGAGTTTAAATATTTATATTTTATATATGTATTATTAATTACTAGTCCTTTGTTGGATATGTAGTTTTCAAATATTGTCTTCCAGTTTATAGCTTATCTTTTAATCTTCTTAATAGGTATTTCAAAGAACAAAAAGTTTAAAATTTTGATATGTAATTTGTCCATTTCTCATTTTATGGATTGTACTTTTTCATATCAAGTCTTAGAATTCTGTCTAGCTTTAGATCTCAAAGATTTTCTCATATATTTTTCTAAATGTTTTATATTTTGTATATTATTTTTTACATTTAAGTTGGTGATTTGTTTTGAGTTGATTTTTATATAAGGTGTGAGACTTAGGTCAAGGTTCCTTGTTTTCTTTATGTATGTCCCTTTGCTCCATTTGTTGAAAAGGCAGTATTTCCTCTATTGCATTGCTTTTGTTCTTTTGTCAAAAATCAGCTGGGCATATTCATGTGAGTCTGTTTCTGGGTTCTTTATTCTGATCCATTTTTGTGTCCATCCTTTCACTAATACCAAATATAATCTTAATTACTGCAGCTATATAATAACCCTTGAAATTGAATAAACTGATTTCTCTCACTTGACTGTTACTTTTTTCAAAATTGTTTTAGCTCTTCTAGTTCCTCTGCTTTCCCATATATATTTTAGAAAAATCTTGTCAATATATACAAAAAATCTTGCTGGGATCTTACTAGGAATTGCATATAACTTATATATCAATTTTTGGGAGAACTGACATCTTTGCTATGTTATGTCTTCCAATCCATGAACATGGGATGCTCATTATTAGTATGTAGAAATACAAATGATTTCTGTATGTTTATTTTGTATTCTGAGAACTTGCTGAGTTTATTAGTCATATGTGTTTTTGTAGATTTCTTGGGATTGTCTATGTACACAATCATGTCGTTTGCTAGTACAGATGATCTAAAATAATTATTTTAAATATGTTTGCATTTTGTTTCCATTTCTTGCTTTCTTGCTTTGGCTAGAACTTTCATCACTGTGTTTAATAAGAGTGGACACCCTTGCCGTCTTCTTTATTTTACAGTGAAGGAATTCAGTTTTTCTCCATTAAGTATAATATTAGCTTTAGGTTTTTTGTAGATGCTCCTTATCAAGTTGAACACATTTTCCTTTGCTCTCATTTTTCTGAGTGTTTTAAATTATGAATCGATGTTGATTTATGTCCATTGTTTCTTCCACACCTATTGATGTGATTATATTTTTCTTCTTTAGCCTGTTAATATCATGGATTACATAGATTCTTACATGTTGAGCCAGGTTTGGGTAAATCCCACTTGAACGTGGTGTATAATTCTTACATATTGCTGCATTCTATTTGCTGATATTTAAAAAAAGACTTTTTGCATTTATATTCATGAGACAGTCTATAATTTTCCTTTAAAAACTTTTCTTTCTGGTTTTGGTATCAATGTGATGTTAGCTTCATAAAAGGATTTAGGAAGTGTTCTATCTTTTTTTTTTTTTCCTGGAATAGATAGTAAAGAAATTGCTCTTATTTCTTTGCTCACACATTTGGTAGAAAAAGTTACTTATTTGAACACAAACTGTTGTTTAAATCAAGAGTGACCTAGGAGGTAGACTAAAATGATGGATCACCATGGTCTATCATTGTACATGGGATGTTTACCACATTTATAGAGAACTTAAAGCTGAAAGTTAGTTTCTACTCTTGAGGAATCAATATGTTACATTTATCTCAGCAGATTGAAGTGCTCTACTTCAGTACTGATTTCTCTCTGTTTCAGCCACAGTGGTTTTGCTGTTCCCATCTCAAAGCCTTTTTCCTCGCTCCATTTACCTGAATGCTCTTATTCCATATGTTTACATGGTTTCCCTTTAATATAATTTAGTTCAATTCAAATATCACCTCCTTAGCAAAGCCTTCCCTGGCTATCCTGCCTAAGTATGTCTTGCCCCACTCCATCAGTCTTCTGTCTTATTCGCTTTACTTTTCTTCCTAGCACTTGACAAAGTCTCGTGTTTTCTTTTTCTCCTTCTTTTCTTTATCCCTTTTTCCCATCGATCCAGTCATCTATCAATTTTTTTTCTTAAGAATGTAATCTCGGTGAAGGCAGGGACATAGTCTGTCTTGCTCACAGTTTTATTTCTAGTACTTAGAACACAGTAGACACTCAATAAATATTTTGAACAGATGAATGGATACATGCAGTATTCCTCGTTTCAGTAACAATTAACTATAAAAATTAGGGCCAAGCACAGTGGCTCACACCTGTAATCCCAGCACTTTGGGAGGCCAAGGCGGGTGGCCACGAGGTCAAGAGATTGAGACCATCCTGGCCAACATAATGAAACCATGTCTTGACTAAAAATATACAAATTAGCCAGGCATGCTGGGGGGCACCTGTAGTCCCAGCTACTCAGGAGGCTGAGGCAGGAGAATTGCTTGAACCCGGGAGGTGGAGGTTGCGGTGAGTAGAGATCGCACTACTTCACTCCAGCCTGGGTGACAGAGCAAGACTCCTCAAACAAACAAACAAACAAAATTAGAAGGGTTATAAATTGAGCTGTTTTCTTTTTCCTTCAACAAACGTCTATTTGCCAGATGCTGGAGATGCCATTGTGAGGAAAATGGTACTTTCTTCAGGAAGGTTACAGATTAGTAGAAGAAATAGAAATAAATTATATTAAAATATATGTATAGTTATAAATTGTGTTCAGAATCCAGAAAAATAAGGTGCTTTGAGAGTGTACACTAGAAAGACTTGATATAGTATGAGGTGTCAAAGAGGTCTTTCTTGAGTCAAAATCTGAAATGTGAAGGACACAAAGATATCAGAAGAAGAGACTCAGGACAGAGGGAACAGCATCAGAGAGCCCCCAAGATAGAAGGTCTACAGAAATCCAGAGTACTGTGGAGAAGAAGGAGAAGAATCATAAGACAGGAAGCCAATGAGGTGGGTAGGGCCCAACTTGCAAGCCCTGAAAACCACATTAATGGTGGTGATCTTTATCTAAACAGCCATGTGCAGTTATTATGGGTTTTTAAGCAATGAAGTAAAATGGTTAGACTTGAGTTTTTAAAAGCCCACTCTTCCTGCTGTATGGAGAATGAACTGGAGTGGGATAAGAGGAGAATAGGGAATCTAATTGATAGGCAATGACAATAATTAGATGAGGTAGTTTGTACCCGCCTAGTGGCAGTATCAAGAGAATCATGAGAGAAAGGTGACATACTTTAGTTCACCATAGGAAAGCCAAGGATATAACACAACGAACAGAATGTATTTATAGAAGGATGCTTCTTACTCTTAGTATGGACATATAGAGGAAATAGAACAGCTGTTGGTATAAAAAGATTTCAATTTAGGTAGTGGCTATAGCACATTCTAGCTGTATGACCTACAGCGATTTACTGAAACATTTGGGACTTGGTTTCTTCATTTGTTTGGTGAGTTTATTAATACCTGCTTCATGGAGTTATAACTTGTGACTGACCCTGCTGATTGTCTCTAAATACCTTTTCTCCCCTTCTTCCAGAGTAAGATAAATTTTAGTTGAGCTGATGACCATAAAATAAAAGAATAAATTTCCTGGGCTCTTTGCAGTTAGGTGTCATACTGTGACAAAGTTCTGAACAATAGGATATGACAGAAGAGTTGTGTGACAGCGACTGAGAACCTTCCTTAAGAGACAGCTGGCAACTTCTCTTTCTTCCTGCCCTTTTTCTTGTCTTTCTCAAAATTGCCACCTGGAAGGAAAATGCTTCTTCAGATTATGAGGGCAAGGGCCACCTGATAAAGATGACAGAATAGTGAGCTGAAAGGAGCCTGATTTCTAAGGAATCCAAGAAACACCCTGGGCCTGAATACTGTTTTTCTGTTTTCTCATTGCTTGCCCTTTTTACCGGAGAGATAAATCAACACAGAAAGATTTTCTCTGTTACGGACAGCCTAGCCTTGTCTTCTTACTTGTTACATAACAATCAAAAGATGTTATATGAAACGTCCAGCACATAGCTCAATGTGTTTTCTTCCATGCCTCTTCCATTAAAAACAGAAAGAAAAGAAATGCCCTTAAAATTCTGCCCTCCAGTATTAGAGAATTAAATTGCATTCTCAAAGTTTTGTTTTTCTTAGCAGAGACTCTGACACTTTGGAATATGCCCAGGAGAAAATGCTCAAGTTGGTGAGCAATCTTGGATCCACACGATACAAGGAACAGTTAGTTACAGGAGATGGGTTACATTTGCTGTTTTAAAAATGTGTGCCTTTGACTCGGGCTTGGGAGTCTCAGGCAAGTGGAATCTGTCTTGTAATTCCATCCACTCTGACGGGCTTGGGACTGAATTCTCAACAGCGCTGCTGGGGTCCAGAGTTGATGCTTTGACCAAAGGAATCTGAAGAGTTGAAGAGGGAGTTGGGGTGTCTGGGCATTTGTCTTGCACATCCACAGACTCAGCTGGGAGTGAAGTGCCAAGACTATTAAGTAGCCGGGCTTTGTCTATTTGTTAAAACGGCAAGGGCTCTCAAAGCAGCACAGAGACCAGCGGTTTTTACTGTGTCCACCAGGAAGTGGTGGTGGGTCACCAAAGCTATCTCAAGAGTTTCCAAGGAGAGTCTTGAGTAGGTGCAGCAGGATAGATATCTGCTTCTTCTGTGAGGTTCTAGACAATATAGCTTTTGAGAAAAAGCCTTAGTGACTTAGAAAATCTTGAAAAATTAAATGTAGAAAGCCATTTTGAAAACTTTAAACCTGAAACAGAGACTAAGAGTAAAGCAACGCTGGTTCCGATTCAACCTGTTCAGTTGCAGGCTCTCAAATGTGCCAAATCTGTTAATATTTCCTTCGGACTTCAACTGGCCTACTTCAGAAAGGAGAGCTATGAACACAGTTTAAGTAAAGATGCTAAAAGCTCAAATAGAAGAGCGTATCTGAAGGAATTACAGAAACTACATTCTTAAGTGCATTTATATGTCCACATTAAAGGAAATGATATGGTAGGGAACAAGTCGTTTAATGTGTCTGTGTTGATGGTGGGAGTAATGCTTGGCACAAAAATTGGGACAGTAGAAAGAAGACTCAAATAATAATTTTCAAATCAATGGCTTCTAGATTTATTCTTATCCCAGTGGCAGGTACCCTTGGGAAACACTGACCTTATAACTTTGTAGGGGCTTTCATGTTTCATGGTTGGCCTAATGTAGGTGCAACATCAGCCTGTCCTATATTTCTAGGAAAGTTGTTTTCCTTCTGTTCCTCACACAACATTGACTTGCTCCTTGTGATCCAGATATTCTAAGTGACCTGAAGTTATTAGAAGGAGAAGACATACTCTTCCATCTCTTCATGCTTTCCACTTGAAATGCCATCCCTCCCCCACTTAGCACCCTGCAAACACACACATCACTCTAAGCCTGCTTGGTTGTTTTCCCTACTAGGTTATGACAGATTTCAACTGGTATGTTGTCAACCGTTTATCCCAGTAATAGCCTGGCACCCAGAAGGTGCTTAACAATGTTTGTACGTTGATTTGACAGATAACATTATGTTTTTATCTTGTACAACATGATTTTTGAAATATATATATACACTGTTAACTCTAGCGAATTAACAAATGCATTACTTCTATAGTTATTTTTGTGGTGATAACACATAACACGATTACATAACATTAACTGTAGTCATCTTGCTGTTCAACAGATCTCTTGAAGTGTACTCCAGACTGTAATTATGTATCCTTTGACCAACATCTCCCCATTTCCACTTCCCCCAACCACCCCATAACCACCATCCTATCAACTTGTTTAGATTCTGCATATGAGTGAGATCATTCAGTATTTGTATTTCTATGTCTGTCTTATTTTACTTAATTACATTCTCCAGGTTTGTCCTACACACACACACACACACACACACACACACACACACACATACACACACATATATATATCACATTTTCTTTATCCATTCATCCACTGATGGACCCTTAGGTTGGTTCTATATCTTTACTATTGTGAATAGTGCTACAAAAACGTGTGGGAGTGCAAATGTCTCTTCAACATATTGGTTTCATTTCGATCACATGGTTGATCTTTTTAAATTTTTTTAGGAAATTCCATACTTTTTTCTATAGTGGTTGTACTAATTTATATTCCCAACAACAGTATAAAAGAATCCCTCTTTCCCTACGTTTTCGTCAACACATTGTCTTTTGTCCTCTTGATAATAGCCTTCTAACTGGGGTGAGATGATATTTTACTGTGGTTTTGATTTGCATTTCCCTGATGATTAGTAATGTTGAGCATTATTTTGTATACCTGTTGCCCATTTGTATGTCTTCTTTAGAGAAATATCCATGCAGATCTTTTCCCATTTCTTTTTTTTTTTTCTGAGTTATTTTAATTTTGGATATTAACCCCTTGTAAGATGTGTAGTTTGCAAATATTTTCTCCCATTCTGTGTGTTGTGTCTTCTCTCTGTTGATTGTTTCCTGTGATGTGCAGATGCTTTTTAATCTGATGTAATTCTATTTGTCTATCACCACTTTTATTGTCTGTGCTTTAGAGGGTTTTCCATAGAATCCTTGCCTACACCAATGTCATAAGCACTTTCCCTATGTTTTCTTCTCATTGTTTCATAGTTTTGGTCTTACATTTAAGTCTGTCAATTTTGAGTTGATTTTTGTATGTGGTAAGAGATAAGAGTCTAATTTCATTTGTGTGTGTGTGGATATCCAGTTTTCCCAACACCATTTATTGAAGAAACTGTCCTTTTCTCAAGATGTGTTTTGATACATATGTTGAAAATCAGTTGACTGTAAATGCATGGATTTATTTCTAGGCTCTGTATTCTGTTTCATTAGCCTATATGGCTGTTTTTATTCCAATACCATGCTGTTTTGCTTACTGTATTGGTAAGTTAGTTGTGTAATGCCTTTAGTTCTGTTTGATCAAAATTGCTTTGATTATTCAGTCTTTTATTGTTCTATACAAATTTCAGATGGTTTATTCAACATAGAAAAATGTCTACTAATATTTTTGAAATAAAAAATGTCTGTGATGAATGCCATTGCTATCCTGATAAAGATTGGATTAAATCTGTAGATCTCTTTGGGAAGTATAAACATTTTAAGAATATTAATTCTTTTAATCTGTGATTATGGGATATTTTTCCTTTCATTTTGGTCTTCCTCAATTTTTTCATTAATGTTTTATAGTTTTCATTATAGAGATATTTTACCCCCTTGGTTAAATTTATTCCTAGGCTGGTTTTTTTAGTAGCTACTGTAAATGGTATTTTTTCTTGATTTCTTTTTCAGATAGTTTGCTATTGATTTTTCTTTTTTTTTTTTTTTGAGACATGGTTTCACTTCTGTTGCCCATACTAGAGTGCAGTGGTATGATCTCAGCTCACTGCAACCTCTGACTCCCCGGGCTCAAGTGATTCTCTTGCCTCATCCTCCCGAGTAGTTGGGACTATGGTGTGTGCCACCACACCCGGCTAATTTTTGTATTTTTTGTAGAGATGGGGTTTTGTCATGTTACCCAGGCTGTTCTCATACTCCTGGCCTCAACCGATCTACCTGCCTCAGCCTCCTAAAGTGCTGGTATTACAGGTGTGAGCCACCACGCCTTGCTAGATTTTTGTATGTTCATTTTATATCCTGTAACTTTTCTGAATTTATTAGTTCAAATGTTTTTTTTTTTTTTTTGATGGAATCTTTAGGGTTTTCTATTAATGGGATCATATTGTCTGTGAACAGGGACAATTTAACCTCCTTTTTTTCCAATTTGAATGCCTTTGATTTCTTTCTCTTGTTCTGGCTAGAACTTCCAGTATTATGTTGAGTAGAAGTGGTAAAAGTGGGCAGCTTCGTCTTGTTCCAGACCTTAGGAGAAAAGCTTTAAACTTTTCCCTTTCAATATCATGTTAGCTGCAGGTTTGTCATACATTACCTTTATTGTGTTGAGGTATGCTTCTTCTTTGAGAATAGTTAGCATACAGTGAAGCTGAATTTTCTCAAATTCTCTTCTTTCATCTATTGAAATAATTATGTGATTTTTGTCTTTCATTCTGTTAATGTCGTGTATCATATTTATTGATTTCCATATGTTGAACCATCCCTGCATTCCTGGGGTGAATCCCATTTAATCATGGTGAATGATTTTTTTAAAATATGCTATTAAGTTTGCTTTGCTAGTATTTTGTTGAGGAGTTTTGCATCTATGTTCATCAGAGATATTGTCCTATAGTTTTCTTTTTGGTTGTTGTGTCCTTATCTGGTTTTCATATCAGGGTAATCCTCTCCTTGTTGAATGAGTTTGGAAGAATTCCTTTCTCTTTAATTTTTTGAGAATAGTCGATAAAAATTGGTATTAGTTTTTCTTTAAGTGTTTCTTAGAATTCAGCAGTGAAGTCGTTAGGTCCTGGGCTTTTCTTTGATAGGATATCTTTAATTACTCATTCAATCTTTCTCATTGGTCAGATTTTCTATTTCTTCATAATTCAGTCTTTGTAGTTGCATATGTCCAGGAATTTATCCATTTCTTCAGGTTTTCCAATTTGTTGACATATAATTTTTCATAATTGTTTCTTATGACAGATCCTTTGTATTCCTATGGTACCAGTTGCAATGGTTCTCTTTTCATCTCTGATTTTATTTGAGTCTTCTCTGTTTCTCTTTTTAAAAAGTTTCTTGATTGATTGAGTTATTCCTCTAGCCCACCGACCTGTTTCATAAGGCTTGAGTATTCTTTACCCTCAAAGACTTTTTCTCACTGCCAGGAACACTAGTCTTAATCCAGCAAAAGTCTCTGAAGCTATTCTGAATGCTCCAGATGGTCTCCAGTTAGTTAGGGTATGATTTCTTTGTCTGAACAGGAGGTCATGCAGATAGACAGCCAGGTTTAGAGAAAATACCCAGGGAAGTGGGGCCAGATACTTGGGTCCTGGTTTTGGTTTTGTTCCCAACTTACTATATGACTTTGAACAAGTTACATAACCTTTCTGTGCTTTACCTTTTTTTTTGAGATGGAGTCTCGCTCTGTCACCCAGGCTGGAGTGCAGTGGCGCGATCTCGGCTCACTGCAAGCTCCACCTCCCGGATTCACGCCACTCTCCTGCCTCAGCCTCCCGAGTAGCTGGGACTACAGCCTCCCACCACCATGCCTGGCTAATTTTTTGTATTTTTAGTAGAGGCGGGTTTCACCGTGTTAGCCAGGATGGTCTTGATCTCCTGACCTCGTGATCCATCCGCCTCTGCCTCCCAAAGTACTGGGATTACAGCATGAGCCACCGCGCCTGGCCAGACAAACATATTTTAAGTGTTAAGGGGGATGTCATTTTTCTCTGGCCCTACGTAGAGGAAGTTTCATTTGGAAGAACTCATTAGAGAACCACTTCTGGCCTCTCCTTGCTGCCCCATGTACTCTGCAGTGCAGAGGAAAGATTTCTGTCACTGGGAGAAGGGACAGGACATTTTCAGCCCAGTCCCTTCTTTTCTGAGCAAGTTTTATTGCAGGGAATTGAATTCTGGTGTGCCCTTCTGTATCCTACCCCTGTCTGCACCCCCAAGAGCCTGTCTTGTGGAAGAGGCCTGTGGTAGTTAGTGCTGCCAATGAGTGGGTGGGTACATTGGCCTGATTGAAGGGCAAAGGGAAACCTTTTTGGTTACTGCTGGATAACAATACTGTTCAATTGCATGCATCCATAATAAAGCCAGTATTTGATCGGACTCTGTTTGACCTTTCTGTCTCATTTCTCAATAGAAAGGGAAGACAGAAATGTTATGCATAGATACTCTAAAACTTCAACAAAAGGATGTGTCACAGTTATAAAGTGAGCTTAGTAAGGTAGTGTGCTGTGGTCAAAGCCATCTTAGGTTGGAATGACTGAGACCTCATTCTCAGTCCAAGCTCTGATGCTCACTGGCTTTGCTGCCTTAACCAGTCCAGTGGCTTTCCTGGCCCTCAGTTTCTTCAACTTTGAAATGCAGATGTTGGACTAGTTGATCTCTCATGTTTTTTAGCTCTAAGAGCTTATGAATCCTGCCTGTAACCCACCCAAAGAAGGTTCCAAATGGACTTGGAGTCTTTCATCCCTTGGCAACTCACTGAGACTCTTAGTCAACCATTTAAAATCCATCCACTCTTTCTTCCTGAGTAAGAAACTCAGCTTTTACTGCCTGGTAACAAAGATTTATTCTTGGTTCCTCTTGAAGCTGGAACTCTTTCTTCTCTGTCCTACATGAAATGTGAAAATACTGGTTGAAGCCTCAGCAGCCATCATGAACCTCAAAATCGTATTAACAATGGAAGTCATATACAAAAGTTGGTAGAAAGATAAGAGTCACCTAGGTTGTTGATGTGATGGTAGAGCTGCCACCCACACCCTAAATTGCTTGCCTCCATATTTTTCTAATGTAAAAAGTAAAAAGTCAACATTATTTCTTAGTTTTGTTGGCGGTAGTTGAATTACACTTTTAAATGATACAACTAATTTGGCTTTCTCATAAATGATAAATCCTTCAACAGGATGGAGAGTGTAAACCTGCAGAATGGTATAGCACATGTAGCTCATCTTTAGAACAGAAAGGTTTAATTCATATCCAGAAATATTTTTTTGAAAGGTGAAAGAAAATGAAATTCTCTTTCACTATGGGGGCACTAGTGACACTGTAGAAACAAGATACTCAGTTTCTATGGACCCTAGACATCAGTTAAATATCTCAACAACCCTAATCTGAATTTTTTTTTAGGCATCTCTAATGGTTAACAACTGTGGATCTGAACAAAACCTGTTGGCCAAAAAATTCTTTCAGGCTGACAAAATGTGCTATTTCCTGCCAAACATAAAATAACACTTAGTCATTTTCAATGAGCACTACAAAGCGTTGCAGTCAGGACTTCATGTGTTTTACACCAATACGAAGTAAGCAGTGACAGGAAAATAGATACTGTATTCAGCTAGATCAAGCAAGTGACATTCCTTTTGAAGCATCTGAAGATGCTTTTACCAAGCTCCAGGATGTAATAATGATAACACTTGCCCTGAAGAGTTCTGCAAATGTGTCTTCCACATTGCTCTCAGTGGGAACTGTGGCATGGTGGAAAGGCATTTGGACTTGGAATTGGGAGTCCTGGATTGGAACTTCAGTTTTTCCAAGTAGCTCTATGACCCTGGGCAAGTGATTTAGCCTTCCTGAGCCTCTGTTTCCTTAACTTTACAACTGAGATATTAATATTTATCTCACAAAGCTAAAGTAAGGATTAAATATCTATATATAGGTAAAACACCTGGCATAGGGTCTAATGAAGAGGACATGCTATTTAATGAACATCATATTGAAACTGACATTTAAGCCACCAGACTGGTTATCTGGTATTGGGAATTTCATCGTAGAGCATTTGAAGTGTTGATTAGATACATTAAAGTGCAGTCAGACTTCACCAAACATTCAATGTTCAAATAAATTAAACTCCCTTGCTGTTTGTAAGACAAGGAAGTACCTGAGGGTGTTTGGGTGATGTGACCCAGTAAGGCTCTGGGGATAACTTGCTGACAGCTCCAATTTGGGTGTGTGTGGGCAATAGTGTGAAGGACAGAACTGGAATTAAATATAAAGTATGACAAGCTTAATAAGGAGCAAGAAAGTGTAATTCGTTTAGGGAGGAAAAGCCAGAGCCCGAGTCGCCCAACATGGGAGGGTGCAAACTAGTGGGGAAGAAGTCAGGAAGAAGTAGTTATTGATAGCAGTTGCTCAGCGGGATATGCTTTAGTGCAGTCAGCCAGCGCAGCAGCAGGAAATGCTCCGAAGCAGACCCCCTGCTTTGCAACACAGGTAACAGCACTGCTTCTTGTTCCTACACATAAATTTTTATGGAGTGCATGAAGAAGAAGTTCCAGATGAAAACAAAAGCTCCACAGGAATATTAAGCCCTTACATCATAGACTGCTCCTACCTGGGCATTCTTGTTTGATCCTCAAGACCAGCTGTCCCCAGCTTTTTTGGCACCAGAGACTGGTTTTGTGAAAGACTTTTTTTCCTTGGACTGGGGCGTGGGGAGGGGAAAGGTTTTGGGATGAAAGTATTCCACCTCTGATAATCAGGGATTAGATTCTCATAAGGAGCACGCAACCTAGATCCCTTACATGCACAGTTCACAACACAGTTTGTGCTCCTATGAGTATCTAATGCTGCTGCTGCTCTGACAGGAGGTGGAGCTCAGGCGGGAATGCTCGCTAATCTGTCACTCACCTCCTACTGTGCAGTCTGGTTCCCTAACAGGCCATGCACTGGTATGGGTCCCTGTCCTGGAGCATGGGGACCCCTGCTCAAGACAACTCTTGTATGCAGCCCGAGAAGGTGGTTGCCACCTTTTCAAGGGTGGGTAAACTGAGATATACAGAAGGTAAATGGTGGACCATTTGGAGCTGAGACTAGAACCCAGTGGGAACTTGGGTGTTTTATGGAATTAAGATGTAATGTATGCAAAGCACTTAGCATGGTGCTTCAGATGGGCACGCACTCTGTAAATGGTCATTATTGATGTTACTAAGAAAGAAAGATAGTCCTGGAGTTCTTCAGTTTGGAAACAAGGACATTCATGTGACTTAGGCATGCTCTTTAAGTATATGCGCAAGAAGCCAGCCAGCTGCTTTCCATCTTTTCTGAGCAAATGGGTTTCAGCCACATGTGCAATCTGTACATTCATTCTTAAGTGAGTTCTCTGCTTTAAAAAAAAAATATGTGTAGCCTCAGGATGCAAGCTCTGCAAAATCAATCGATAAAATAATTAAATTAATGGCAGCAACAACACGTTCTAATAAAAGCCAACACAATATGTACTGTGGAAACAGCATGTTTCCATCATGCTCTCCTCAGGCTGAGGACATTTTTAAAAGTGGGGCATTCTCATCTAACCCTTCACTTGCTCCTGCCCAGCTCCCCCAGCTCCTAGTGAATGTCATGGGACTTGCTGCCCTCCATATAAAGCATCTGCCTTTGGGGGAAGAAACGTGTCTCTTGGGAAACCCTTAATAGGGATGCAGGTATTCCTCTTAAAGTGATGGATTCACAATTAGGTCTCTGGGCCCTTTGGGGCCATAATTAACACCTGTGATCCCAAGGTACAGACACTCAGCTGGAAGCATCAGACAGCAAGCCCAAGTCCCTGGGATTGTAATCCCATAAACTGGTCTGTTTGTGTTGGTTCTACCTATTCTTAGATCTCATATCTCTGGACTCTTCAGCCCTCTGTGAACCTACAGAATTGATTATTCTCTCCTACTTTGCAGGTTTGCTCAGATTTTACCCCTTGCTTTCCTAGACCCACAATGTCATGGAGATTGGCGCTTCACAACTGTTCATTCCCTGGGGAACTTGTTCAGAGTCTGATGCGGCGGGTTGGTGGGCCTGACAGTGCATTTCCAACATGCTCCCAGGTGATGCTGATGCTGCTGGTTCATGGTCCACACTTCTACTTGCAAGGATCTGAAGTCCCCTGCTTGGAAAGAGAGCCTGTATCTCTGCCCTGAATCCTTGTGACCAGTTCAGAGGGCCTGACACCAATGCTCCTCTAAGATAGGCATATAGGAACAAAGTGACCAGAGTCAGATCAATACAAACCTTTCTAAGGCTTATTTTGCACTGAAGGAAGGGAAAGAATTGCCTACCTTGGGAAACTTTTTAAATTCCCTGTCTCTGGCAGTTGGGGTAAGTGTTGATCTTGGCTGATCTTGAGATGAATGCAGGGAAAGGAATGTCTCCTAGAAGTTTCTTTGAGCCTTCCCTGTGTGGAACCCAGGAAACAATGGTGGAGAGGACGAAATCCCCAATGGATGAATTATTGTTTGGTCCTCCTCAGTCTCTTTTGATTTTAAAGCCAAATGGGCAAAAATTTTAAACCACAGTAACATTTTTGAACAGTTTTGCAGTTTCAAAGCAAGCCTCCAGTAGGGGATACCTTCCATTTATACATGCATGTCATTGGTACAATGACTTTCCTGTTCTACATGCAATCAGTGAGCCAAGAGAGTCTTCAAAAGCCTTTTTCCAAAAATGCATTTTCCCCCTGAAATATTCATTTAAGTAATTTAGCTACCTACCCCAGGCTCATGATGAATTTTTTAGATAATTGCTTTAATTCTCTGCTTCATTTTGCTAATGTGGAGCTGGCCTCTGCCTGTAGATTTATTGCCAGCTTCATGTTTTTCAGGGAACAAGAATTACTAAACAGTTGACTGTTTGATTGTTTCATTGAGGTTTACTGCGGAGGCAGTGGAAACAGCTACCTATCCTCATATCCTACAGTTAGAATCTCTTTATCGTGAGCCTGATGATTAGAGACAGTAGATAGAACTTGCACATGGGAATGGGTGGTGAGGGAAGGAAACCTAAAAACTCACCAGATAAAAGTCACTGTATGAAACTCTAGATATTACTGTTTTTAAATACTGCATTTCCATCAGGCTGTCATGTTTAATTCTTCCAAAAAGCAATGAAATATATATGTCTGTTTTTCAATAATTTGCTAAACATGATATAAATGAATGTTTCCTTCAGTGTGACTTGATACCTAATAAATGCCCACTAAATACAGCCGACCATCATCACTGAAGTAGTGCTGACTCGGGACCAACTCTTCTTTCTATTTAGCTAGTGTAATTTGATGTGACAGTAGCTGGAGACACTGTGGATGGCAGCTGTGAAGAGGAGGAAAGCACGCAGAACCAGGATGCCAGTGATGCCTGAATGTGGCTTCACGATAAGAGTTAGCGATAAAAAGAATCCACGTTGTAAAAATCGGTGGCACCTTACGTCCGTTAGTGAGATAAAGAAAGAAATATAACTAAGCCTCAAGAACATCAAAAGCTGAAACATACAGTAGGATTATGGCAAAGGACAAGAGAGAAGCCACATATTTCAGAAATTGTTTTGGGACTGTGCATATTGGCTGGGCCGCATATATCTAGCTTGATTTGATCTCATCCCAAAACATTCATGCAACATAAGTGATGGAAAGTGAGCCGGCTTTACATTCATTCTCACTTTTCAAAGGTCCTTACCTCTTGAAATAGATACCTGGAATTTCTGCAAAGGAAGAAGGAGGGGTTTCTAAGCCCCTAACCTTGAAACTGTTTAAATGGCCACATTAAAAAAAAAAAAAATAGCAAAGTCTTTAAGAGACCCTAAATCTCATTGAAAGCAACACCCTGTAGAAATTGTAGTCACCACTGGTACCATCACAATGTTCTATTTTAAGGGTCCTAGCGTCCTTAATTGAACTATTACTAAACCTAACAATTAGTGCCTACAATTTTTCTTTGACCTTCAGTGACTTCCACCCTTTGGGTATTGCAACACTAGCTGGTGAAGCTGAACTTTTCCAGGCTCTTAGACTCTTTTGTGCTAAGAAGGCAAAGCAGACATTTGGCTTCTAAAATATTCGGTAATGCCTCAAATATTTTCTAGATGTCTGGGCCTGGGCTGGAGTCTCTTAGAAGGATCCAACCTGACCCCATTATTTAAAGTACTTAATTTGAATGCCACTCAAAACAGCATTGTGGCAAGCATTTGTTTTCTTATTTAAGGTTATTGATGAGCTGTGGTTGTTTACATGGGGCTGAAAAAGATTTGTTTATCTGAAATTCTTTCTGCTACTACAGCCACCAGCAGCTGTTCCTTTGGAAGCAGGGAGTGATATTGGACTTTGTTTGCAACTTTGCCTCTTGGACACCTTGCTGACATTGCAGCTTTTTGCTTTTATTCACTCAGTTGCCTAATCCAGAAAACTGGACACCATTCTTGACTTCTCCTTCTCCTTTGCGTTGCATCTAATGGCTCATGTAGACAACTGAGCCATTTCTTTCTGTTATCCTGTCCTAGTGACGTCATTTCCACTTTAGAAACCTGTCACCTTTAGGATTGTTAAATTAAGTTTAGCCTAAAGCTGCCTCCTTACTTATTTTACATTTGGCCTAATGTTTTATCCTATGTAGTGAACTGTAACCTAACTAGATGTGTAAACAGACTGGAACCTACTTTTATGCCAGTCAGTGAGCTTTGGCCAATCAAGGATAGCCAACTGTTCAAACCGGGTTTGAATAAGCCCAGTGCTAGGCTGTAACCAACCCAGCTGTTTCTGTATCTCACCTCCATTTTTTTGTGTGTGTCACTGATCACTTTCCTTTGTCTGCCCATAAATTTTCTCTGATCATGAGGCAGGCTGAAGTTTCTCTGAACCCACTCTGGCTCAGGAGGCTGCCTGATTCATGAATTGATCTTTGCTCAGTTAAACTCTGTTAAATTTAATTTGTCTGAAGTTTTTCTTTTCTTTTCTTTTTTTGGGACAGAGTCTCACTCCATAGCCCATGCTGGAGTGTAGTGGCATGATCTCGGCTCCCTGCAACCTCTGCCTCCCGGGTTCAAGCAATTCTCCTGCCTCACCCTCCTGAGTAGCTGGGATTACAGGCGCTGCCACCCGCTCGGCTAATATTTTTGCATTTTTTTTTTGTAGAGATGCAGTTTCACCAAGTTGCCCAGGGTGGTCTTGAGCTCCTGAGCTCAACCAATCTGCCTGCCTCGGCCTCCCAAAGTGTTGGGGTTACAGGCGTGAGACACTGCACCCAGCCTGAAGTTTTTCTTGTAGTGAGATGAAGCCCAATTTTCTTAGCTCTGACTCTCCCCCAGATTCATTTGTTCTCACTTTCTTCCCTCTGTGCATTCCTGCCCTGCTGAGCTACTCTCAGTGTCTTAAACATGCTATGCTCTTTCTTACTTTCAGGTCTTCAGCTGTGTTGTTCCTTTTGCCCACAACTTCTCCTTTTTCCTCCCTTGGCTAATTTGTCCACATCCTCTAGGTCTTAGTAGAGGTAATTCTTTTGCCTTGAGGCTTGCTTTCACACTTCCCTAACACAAAAACACACCTATATCACACAGCTCCAGTAAGAGACACAGATCAGTTCTCCCCTGGGTTCATCTGAATCTAATGCCCTTATCTCATCCACTGTGTCATTCTGCAGCTTCAGAGAAGTATAGCTTTGGTTTTTGTCCCCTAGGGAGCTTTCCTGAGGCAGATGGAGAAACATTTGCTTGTCTAAATCCTGGCAAGGACTGTCTTCTCTTTTATTGTCTTGTACGTCAGTGGTCACACTCTTATTCCTTCAAATATGATTTAACAAGGTCCTGCTATCTTTTCTTCTGCTTTGCTCTTTCTTGTGGTAACTGTATTTGTCTATTCTCATGCTGCTAATGAGGATATACCTGAGACTGGGTAATTTATAAAGAAAAAGAGGTTTAATGTACTCATAGCTCCACATGGCTGGGGAGGCCTCACAATCGTGGCAGAAGGTGAAGGAGGAGCAAAGGCACATCTTACATGGCAGCAGGCAAGTGAGAGAGTGTGCAGGAGAACTACCCTTTATAAAATCATCAGATATAATGAAAGTTATATCACAAGATCAGCATGGGAAAACCCACCCCCATGATTCAATTACCTCCTACTGGGTTCCTCCCACAATATGTGGGGATTATGGGAACTACAATTCAAGATGAGATTTGGGTGGGAACACAGCCAAACTATATCAGTAACTTCAGTTTCTAACATATTCGGAAAGGATGGCATTCACAGAACTTTCCTTTGCTCTATAGACCAAATGATAAGTAACCAGGCTCTTGAGGTTGTAATAGCTGAACCCTTCATAATTTAAGTTTGCTTTATGAATATTGATATTATGACTTATATGTGTAACTGATAACTCAGTTCTATTGCTGGGCCATGGCAACTGGGTAGGTTAGTGTTTCCTAAACCAATATCCCAAGAAATAGATATCTCAAGCAACACTTAATTTAAAAAATCCTCTTCTGATCAAATATATTTGCCTGGAATAGTATAACTACCGCTACACTTTTCTAGGAGATATTTCTAGCATGGGAATTCTTCTAGAATAGAAACTGGCTTAACAAAAATCTTAAGTGTTTTCCCCACGATGAAACAGCTGGTCAGTGACAAAGCTGATAAAAGCACTCAGGTGTTCTGTGACTATTACTGCAGCTGTTTATACAGATAAGGCCACTGTAGCCCTGAATCTTCCTGGCTATAAATTACAGATGCTTGGAAGATGCAGTCATCCTTCCAGACCACAGGTGTCAAAGGCAGGGGAGACAGACACTGTGACATCCTGAGCCAGTCCCTTAAAGCATAATAGTCCAGTGAACAGAGGAGGATCATCTGGGAGCCAGTCTCTGGGAAAATGACTCGTGATACCAAATCAAGTTTCCTGGCTAAGACTCCATTTCAAAATAGAATTACTTTGAGTTTTCTTCAGCTGTGTTCTCAAAGTAATCACATTTTACAAGAAGACACAATCGTCCCAGCACCCATCTCATAGGATAAAACATTGAGATTTGAAGATCCACTTCCGTCCCCCATCACCCATTATGACCATTGCACACCTGGCTGACAGATGCCATGTATTAATCAATGACATCCTGAAGCATGGTTTCTGTTACCAATCATCTCCCTCCCTGAGTTCCAGGACTGCATGATACTTTGAAACACCGTGAACTCCAGCCAATTTGATGGTCTAGTACATGAAGGTAATAAATCAAGGGTAGGTGCCTCTAACCATAATAAAATATGGACCTGGCTATTTATAGCTATTACAAGTAAACATTGGGAGATATTAAAAATTATGAAAAAATGTAGTTCAGCAAATATTGCTACAATGACTAGCAATTTAGTTAAATATCTTTGGAGTAGGCTCTGTATCCAGCCAAAAGAAGATTTAGAACCTCGAAGAGAAGGGATTTACACAGTCTAGTAAGAGCAGTTATATATTTCCTGTCAAGGTTAGGATGCTCTACTCTGAGGCTGTGGGTTTTGTGGTGAAATGAAAGCTGTCGGCTTGATAGAACATGGGGATAGGGAATTATGCCCAAAGGTAGGACAGATATGCACATATTGTACCTAAGGAGGTGAAAAATTTGCTTTCACTTAACATTTATTGTATTTCCACTATGCCCTAGATTCTGGGAGAAACATACAAGATAAATGGGGTAGAGACTTTGCCCTCAAAGAATTTATTTCTGGTAGAGGTGAGACCACATGCACATAATAAAGGCAGGCAGTAAGACGTGTTAGAGGGAAGTGTGGGCTGTGGAAGTTTCGAGATGAGAGTAGTTACTTTCTTTTGGAAGGGAAGGTGGCTCTCATAAAGGAGGCAGAATCTGGAGAATGGGTGAGTTTTGATATGTGGGGGTGGAAAGAGGGGCATTCCGGATTGGGAAAATGAAAGTGCTTTTGCAAAATTATAACTGAGAAAATTATGACAGTGAAAGAAATCAGACCTACCCGACTGCATCTTGGTTCTAACCTTTAAACTGTCCCTGTTCATTCCTGGGTGTAGGCCGAACTAACTTTGGGAAGGAATTCAGTGCATGGTTTGACTCTGAAACAAAATTGGTAACAGCCTCTTCCCAAAAAGATCCCTTCTTTCCAGGGAACCAGTCCGCTTTTGCATTAGAAATTACAGCTTAGGGGGCCGGGCGTGGTGGCTCACGCCTGTAATCCCAGCACTTTGGGAGGCTGAGGTGGGAGGATCACAAGGTCAGGAGTTCGAGACCATCCTGGCCAACATAGTGAAACCCCGTCTCTACTAAAAATACAGAAAAATTAGCTGGGCGTGGTGGCGGGCACCTGTAGTCCCAGCTACTTGGGAGGTTGAGGCAGGAGAATGGCGGGAACCTGGGAGGTGGAGCTTTCAGTGAGCGGAGATCGAGCCACTGTACTCCAGCCTGGGTGACAAAGCAAGACTCCGTCTCAAAAAAAAAAAAAAAGAAATTACAGTTTACAGGTCATGCAGCCTGTGGCTCCAAGAGTCTGAACCTCCCCAAATTGCTCCTGGGGATGCCATCACTACTATAAAATCTAAGACCAGTGCCTGAGATATTTTGCAGATCTTGCCCTGGATGGATCAGCTGACACCACCAAGATGGGTAATCTGGCTCACCCAGCTCTGCCATCCCACCCAGGAACAGAAGACAGTGAGAAAAACTCACTTTGACCCACTATGAGTCCATCTCCAACCTGACCAATCAGCACTCCCCACTTCCCAAGCTCCTACCCGCCAAATTGTCTTTAAAAACTCTGATCCCAAATGCTCGGGGAGACTGATTTGAGTAATAAAACTCCAGTCTCCCGCACAGCCAGCTCTATGTGAATTACTCTTTCTCTATTTCAATTCCCCTGTCTTGATAAATTGGCTCTGTCTAGGCAGTGGGCAAGGTGAACCCATCGGGTGGTCACAAAAATCTGTGGACATGGAAATGTGCATGTATGAGCAGCAAGCCTGCAAATTCAACAAAATCTTAAAAATCATTTGCAGTGGCATAAAACTTAAAAATGCTCACGGACAAATTTAACAAAAGATGGGCAAGATTGCTTTATTGAAAACTATAAAATGTTGCTGTTCATGAACTGGGAATCTCAATATTGTGGACAGCATCAGTTTTCCCTAAATTCACCTATGGATGAAACACAAGTCCAATCAAAATATAGTATTTTGGGGTCAGACATTGACAAACTGATTCTAAAATTTATATGGAAATGCAAAGGGCCTAACATTGTCCAAAAAATCTTGCAAAATAATAAAGTTGGAGGATTTGCACTATTTGATTTCAAGACTGAAAAACTATGGTAATCAAGACATTACAATAATGGCATAAAATAGATGATGAAATAGAATACGTCTATAAATAACTTCAAATGTATGGTCCATTGATTTTGACAAAGGTGCCAAAGCACTTCATGGAGAAAGGTGTAGGAACAACTGGATAAACTGAATAAATTGATGAGAAAATTGAAGAAGGTGGCAACAGAGGCTCAGAGAAGTTAAATGAATTACTCAAAATCACACAGCTGAGCCACAACTCCTAAATCGGTAGTTTGGATTGGTCTGTAAGGCTCACAGTGCTTCCTTTGACAGTATTTGGTACATTTGTCTTTATTTTGTATATAATGTAGCCTGAGACTATGTAACCAGGTAAGTTTCACATTGTGTTTCTGGGACCTATTTGACTACAAAGGAATATTGAGATTTAACAACAGGTATTCCCCTAGAATGGTACACATCTAGCTGGCCACATGAGCTATAGTCTAATTTAATCAAAAGCCCCCACAATGGGACTTCCCCCAAATGTTGTCTTTACCTAGCACAATCTTAATGCCATTAGTATCTTTTTGTTTTGAGTCTTTTACTTCTATCATGAAGTAAATGAAGTATCCTTAAATGAGCAATTAAAAACATCTGTCAACAGACTGTCCACGTTTCCTACTCAGATAATTAATCAATTACAGCAGGGTAAAAGTAGAGTTGAACATTGAGGTAGCTGGAAAAGGATTGACTGACAGTTTCAGGCCAGAAAGCACCAGTGTCTGAGCATTGCAGAGTTCTGTGTTTTCTGAGAGGCTGAGTCCATGGGTGATTTTTATTTTCTGAATCTGGCTTGACTACCTTTTGATAATACTTCTTGAAAAGTCTCAGGTAGAAACCCATGTAAATTTTGCAGAGCATGGGAGAAGAAAATATTGATAAAAGATGTTTGTGGAAGCAGAGCTGGATGTGGTAGGCAGAGAGGTTTTAAAAAACAGCACCAAGTGTAGAGCCGTAGATTTGATAGGTTTGTGTCTTACATCTGCCTGGACATGGATTCTGACATGACAGAAGAATACTATGTGCAGCTGTGTTGTTGTGTGGGTTGGGACATTTCTCAGTACTATGGAATTATAGTCATACATTGCTTAACAAAGAAAATGCTTTCTGAGAAATGCATCGATGGGTAATTGCATCACCATGCAAACGTTGTAGAGTGAACTCACACAAACCTAGATGGTGTAGCCTGCTACACACCTGGGCTGTATAGTGTAGCCTATTGCTCCTAGGCTGCAAACCTATCCAGCAAGTTATTGTACTGAATACTATAAGCAATTGTAACACAATAGTAAGTATTTGTGTGTCTAAACATAGAAAAGTATAGTAAAAATATGGTATTATAATCTTATGAGATGATCATCATATATGCAGTCCATTGTTGATGAAAGATTTTTATGTGATGCATGATTGTATATAATATTTGCAGTGCCAATTTCATAAAAAGTATTATACTAGATACAAGAAAGAATTCTGAGATCTCTATATCCAACCAAATACATCACATAGATGAAGCAACTAAGGCCTACATAAGTTAATCAACTTGGTCAGGCTACTGCAGCCAGTAACTATACGGGGGCTAGAGTCCAGATCTTCTATGCTAAGGACAATTACTGCAGTCATTATATCATGTCACCTAAAACTTCAATGTTTTCCCTTCAGCACACAGGCAGTTTTAATGATGCTATAATGGAATGTTAACTGGGACTTTTCTGGTCTTGTATTTTTAGCTGAGAATAACACATTCTAAAGAGAAGTCCCATTGGTAGGGCTTCCTAATAGATGGCTAAGAGAATGGTGACAGCCCTGCAGCCACCTCAAGCTATGTGGTGGAAGAGCTGCAGTGCAGCCATTTCTACAGAGAAAACAGCAACACCTGGATACCTCAGCACCACCCCACAAAGACCCTTCATCCTCTGTCCTTTGATTCCTCCAGCTCCAACGCCGGAAGAGCCCCAGTAGCTTCCAGGTGAGGGAAATCACAGAGGGAGGAGAAAAATAATTCCTACTTCATGTTTCTGAGTTGAACAAGCTCTGAGCTGTGGAGGAGGCTACAAGCTAGAGATGGGATCACAAATTAAATTTTAATATCTGATGATAGGATATTCATTCATCTTTATTGATGCCTAAATGCCTAGAGAAAAGTGTGCGTTCTTTCCATATGAAGGTGGGGAAGGCTTAAAGAGAGTGAAAGAGAGAAATGCAAGCGCCTGTTGGCTCTAGTTAACTCAATGAAATGATAAAACTTTTAAATCTGACATCACTTAAACGTTGACTGCAACTGGGGCAATCTCTGAAGTCTCTGACTCTCTGTTTTAAGTCTTTATTCGATTATTATTTTTAGTTTCTGGGGAAAGTGTATTTTTAGGCTTAAGAAAATGTAATGATTGCACAAATTCTTTTCAGCTCTGGTAATTTGGTTGGCAGCCTTTCTATATATGTGAATATAGATGGTGGGAACATAGCTTTCTGAATTGTTCTCTTTTCCATTCTATAAAGGGCTTTCAAATACATTATTGTTCTTTCTCCAAATAGAAGTGGGTCATCATTTCCCCCTAAATGGTTTCCTCAAAAAGATGAAGTCTTTTCCATGAACTGTGCAGATCGGGCCATCAGCCTCAGGCATGCAATCAAAGATCTTTGCTCCTTGTTTTTTTGTTTTGTTTTGTTTTGTTTGTTTGTTTGTTTTAAAATTCCACAAGGGCTCTACAAGTTTAAAAAGCTAGGATTCACGCCCAGGCTTTGCTACCTAAGGCTCTGGCCTGCTTCCTTGTTGTGCAGGACATTTATAAACTACATTTCTACCTTCCTGTCTGAATACTTTCAATTCGCCCATCCAGATTCATTTTCTACCCTCCTCTCTGTTCTAAGAGGCTGGATTGTTCAAGCTACATCAACTAGTTCCTTTAATCTCTGGCTTCTGGTTGAGTTTGGCCAATAGAGAGTTCCAGCAAGAAATTAAAGGGAGAGAGGGAAGAGTGAGATGGAGGGGTTTATTTTCATGCTTCTTTCCAAATGCATTCACAAATAGTGGGCTGCCTCCCTTCACTGGGGGCACGGTGTCTATGATGCTCTCTGCATATTCAAGAACCACTCTTTCCTTTTCCCCATTCGGGCCTAGGGGTGTTGATGTATTATAGGACTATAATTAGTCCTGATGCAGTATACCATCCTTAGTGGGTTCCTGTATGTGCCCATGCTTTCTGAATTGTCCCTACATTATATTTTCAAAATACCCGACTTGAAGTCTTTTTTTCCTTCTTGAGACTCTCAACCCTGAAGAATACAGGTTTGTTTGTTTTACATTTCTTCATGAGAGACCCAACAGCATCTATTTCAATCCTCCAATGACCCCTGTTGTCATTTGTTTTGAAACATTTTTTTTTTGAGACAGAGTTTTGTTTTGTTGCCCAGGCTGCGTGAGTGCAGTGGCACGATCTTGGCTCACTCCAACTTCCGCCTCCTGGGTTCCAGAAATTCTTGTGCCTCAGCCTCCTGAGTAGCTGGGATTACAGGTGCCCGCCACCACTCCAGGATGGTTTTGTTTTGTTTTTTTGTGGTAGAAACTGGGTTTCACCATGTTGCCCAGGCTTATCTCAAACTCTCAAACTCCTGAGCTCAGGCAATCCGCCCATCTCGGCCTCCCAAAGTGCCAGGATTACAGATGTGAACCACTGCACCTGGCCTAGTTTGAAACTTTCTTGGACTCTTCTGTGTCTCTACATGGCTTTCTATATTATTTTATTGTACATCTCTGAATGTGAACAGTTACAGAGCAATGATTTACATTTCATTCTTTCTTCTTTTTTAGAGATGGGACCTCACTGTGTTGCCTAGGCTAGTCTTGAACTCCTGAGCTCAGTGATTCACTTGCCTCAGCCTCTCAAGTAACTGGGATTATAAGTGATAGCCACTGTGCCTCGCTTAATGATTTATATTCTCTTAGTACCTTCTAGACCATGAATCCTTCCAGTCCAGAAACATCTATGTGTCTCCATCACTTAATAAAGAGCTTTTATCAGACCATTTCCAATATTCCAACATATACATTTATTGAAATATTCACTGGAACAGACCTGATAAAATGCACACAAAGATGAAATGAAAATGGGCATCATTAATTGCTTACTATGTTCTACTATAGCAGTTATTGTTTTAATGGGAATCAGTATATCATATCAATCAATAATCTCATCTGATCAATCAATCATGTCAATATTATGGAATTTAGCACTCCAAAAATAAGCCTTCTGGTGAGATAGTATGAAAAAAGCAAATTGTATCAAGGTTTGTATTTTTATATTTAATGTTCTTTTTTCTTTTACAGGTAGCATTGAGCAGGGTCTTGGGTATTTATTCACTCTGACAACCTTTGCCTTTCAATTGGAGTCTTTAGAACATTTACATTTTATGTGATTATTGATATGGTTAGGTTTAAGTCTATCAACTTGCTAGTTGTTTTCTATTGTTTCACCTGTTTTTTTTTTTCTATCTCCCTCCTTTTCTACTTTCTCTTGATTATTTGAATGTTTTTCCATGATTCCATTTTATCTCCATTGTTGAGTCTTATTTGCCATATACGTTTCCTTATTTTAGTGGTTGCATTTGTGTTTTCAATGTGCATATTTAAATTTTGACGTTCTTCCTTCTTTCTACTATTTCATTTATAGTGAAGAAACTTACAGCCGTATAATTCCATTTTTTACCTCCTGGTCTTTATGCTATTGGTATCATTTATTTTACATATACATATATTATAATTCCCCTGTACATTCTTATTGTTTTTGGTTAATCAGTTGATTTTTTTAATGATAATTAAATAAAAGAAAAAATTGTTTATTTTCACCTATGTAGTTACCACGTAAGGTGCTCTTCATTCTTCTATGTAGGTCCAGTATCATTTTCCTTCTGCCCAAATCACTTCTTTTAACATTTGTTTTAGTGCTGATTTCCTGTTAGTGAATTCTTGCAACTCTTGTGTTTGACAGATATTTTTGCTGGTTATAGACTTTTAGGCTGATAATGTTTTCTTTCTTTCAGGATGCTAAAAATGTTACTCCATTGTCTTTTCACTTACATTGCTTCTGATGAAAAATGTGCTCTCATTCTTATCTTTAGTACCTCTGTATGTAGTGTGTGTGATTTAAAGATTACGGTTTTTTTTTTCACTAGTTTTGAGTCATTTGATTACAATGTGCTTTGGTATAGTTTTCTTTATTTTTCTTGTGCATGGGTTTTGTTGAGCATCTTGAATCAGTGAGTTTATAGATTCCATCAAATTTGGAAAAATTACAGTAAATTATTTCTTCAATTTTTTTTCTGTGCCCTCCTTATGTCTTCTTCTTCAGGTCTTTAATAACACATATATTAGGCTGAAGTTGTGCCATCACTCACTAGTGTTCTGCTGATATTTACATATTCTTTTCTTCTCTGTGTTTAATTCTAAGTAATTTTATTTCTATGTCTTAGAGCTCACTAATATTTTCTTCTTTAATATCTTATCTGCCATTTTTCCTATTCACTGTTTTCATCTCAGGCATTATAGCTGACATCTCTAGAAGTTTATTTTTTTATTTTCCCTATGTCCATACTTAACATTTTCATATAAGGAATACTGTTATAGTAACTATTTTAGTGTCTTTATCTGCAAATTTTAACAAGTTTCAATTATGGATCAATTTCATTTAAAACATTTCTCTTTGTTATAAACAGTATTTTCTTGCTTTTTGAATGTCCGATTGTCCTTTGATTGGCTGCCAGACATTGTGAATTTTACTTTGCATAATGTTTGATAGTTTTAGGTTCCTGTGAATAATCTTGAGCTTTATCCTCGGACACAGTTTGGTCCGTTCGGGTCTTGTTATTAAATTGTGTTAGACAGATTTACAGCAGTGTTTAGTTGAAAGCTAGTTAGTCCTCATGACTGAGACAAGAGGCTTCTAAGTACAATATTGGATTCCCTGTGAATTATGTCTTCTAGTCCGACTGGTAGGAACAAGCACAATTATAGCTTTGTGTGAGTATCAGATACTGTTCCCTCTATCCTTTTCGGTGTTTCTTTCTTGGCCCCAGGTAGCTTTTTCTGCATGCTTTGTGTTGACTAGAACTCTGCCGAGTTCTCTCTGCAGCTCTATAAAGTTCTGTCTCTGTGCAGCTGTCTCCACTGTGCTACTCCCTGTTCACATCCTAGGAACTTTGGCTGCTTTTGTCTCTCCAGACTCTCAGATCCAGCTCCTCAATGTGTGGGGCTTACCAGGCTCTGACTGGGTTCCTTCTCCCTGATCCACTGTTTAGAATCACTCTCAAGGCTGTAAATTGGGGCAATCATAGGTATCACCTTTTTTTTGTTTCTCATCTCCATCTTGGTCAGGTGTCTTGGTGCTTAATTGAGTTGAAGGTTTTCCTGGGCTGATGGCAGCTGTGAAGAGGTAGGAGTGGGCATCTGCAAACACAAGAGAGAGAGAAACTATAGAAATATGGTGGAAGAATATGCAGTCAACCTGCTGCTTTCCTCTTATTCATGTCTGTTTGTTTCTTGTAGTGACCTAGCAGATTTACTTACCTAAAGTATGTTTTAAAATTTACATACATTCTTTTAATAAATATTTATTGACACTACTTACTGTATGCCAGGGACCATTTGAGGCACCACAAAAATGAGAACATCAAAATAGAGAATATTCTTGCGCTCTTTTAAGTTGAAGAGAAAAATAAGAACAGAAAAAGATAAAACAATGTCACATTGTGATTGTGATTGACACTGTAAAGGAAGAATAGACAGGGTGTAATAGAAGGCAACATAATTGGGAGAGAGATGAAGGTATGGGGTGCTGCAAGGGACCTAAGGTGTGAAAGAAATTGGCAGTTTCTGGAACGGATAGAATTTCTCCTAAGTGATGAAAGAGGCTGACAATTTTTGGTGGTTTTCCCAAGGTTAAATACCTTACAGGTAGCATCAGTAGGATTCCAAAGCTTTTCTCTCTTCAAGTTAGTGAACTTTACACTTGATTTATTGATCTAATTAGTTATTCTAAATTTTTTAAAGAATTTAGTCTGTACAAAGCTGAAACACTGTAGTTACTTATTCTAGAAAACTTTGCCGTGTGACAATTTCACCTCTTAACGTATCATTGCCTTGTCTGTGTTGGAACTTCAAAATTATGCCTCAATGGGGTCATTACTTAAACAATGATTGTCTTTAATTCTACACAATTGTAGGAGTTATCATGGGAATACAATGATGAAACAATGATGAAACTTGCTTTAACCCTCAAGGAGTTTACAGTGTGCCAGTAAACACTCATGTATGAGATGACTGTGATCAGAACTATGAGAGGAATATGCAGTTCCATTTAGAAAATGTTCACTAAATGCTCATTATATAAACTAGGCACTGGACTAGGCAATGGGGGCTCAGAAATGAATAATATATGATCCTTGCCCTGAAGTAGCTTACTGGTGAGCAGTAAAAACAAATTTATAGATATATCCTGTTAACCTAATGCAATTGATAATTGACATATTAAAAACAAAGGAAGACATATCAGGAGCACAGGGGAGGGACATTTATCCCAGGTTAGGATTCATAGAGAAAAGGTCTTTATTTGAAAATGTTAATTAGCCCTCTTAATCATTCAGAGAGCTGGGGAAACAGACAAAGGCTAAGCTTTCAAGAACAAGGTTCAAGAATTGGCCTATTGAGGAAACCACCAAGCAGGGTGTAAATGCCATTGACTCCACTGCGACCACTGCTGTTGCTAGTAACATGCACTTCTGCACCGGAAACTTCACCTTCCAACCACTCCTACTTGCATGAGCTACATATCTCTGCTGCCATGTATAATCTATAGTGAAAACAGAAACAGAGCCTGTTTCTGTACCCAGCTCAGGTCTTGTTCAGGTACAAAAAGAAAAGGGTAGTTCCATTTAGCGTGATCCCTTGGGCAATGGTTCTCAACCCTGAACTTACATTGCAATTGCCTGGGTATTCTTTAAACATGTTTATATCTGGTTCATTCCAGAGCTTCTGATTTAATTGGTCTGGGTTACAAATTTGACATCCGGATTTTTAAAACCCTCAAGTGCTTCTAGTGTGCAGCCTAGATTGTAAATCAAGGTGTGATGATTAATTTAATGTGTCAACTTGTCCAGGCCACAGAGTGCTTAGATATTTGATCAAACGTTATTCTGGGTGTGTCTGTGAGGGTGCTGTTGGATAAGATTAACATTTGAATCAGTGGAGTAAAGCAGACTGCTCTCCGTATTGTGGATGGGCCTCAATCAATCAGGTGAAGACCTGAATAGAACAAAAAGGCTGAATGTCTCTTGAGTAAGAGGGAACTCCTCCTGCTTAACTGCTTGAGCTGGGACATCAGTCTTTTCCTGCCTTTGGACTGGAACTGAAACATTCGTTTTCCTTGGGTCTCCAGTGCACAGGCTTTTGGACTAGAACTTACACATCAGCTCTCTCGTCTACAGCTTGCTGACTGCTGGTCTTGGGACTTCTCTGCCAGCAAGCTGTGCGAGCAGATCCTTACACACACATACACACTGTTGTTTCTGTTTCTCCGGAAGACCCTAATACACCAGGATTTAGGATCTAGCTTTTTGCCAGCTCCAACAGTGAAGCAGCATTTGGTACAAATTTTAGGCCCTACAAAATAATAAGGTGTTATTTCCCTGGTCCTCTCAGTTCAACGCTTTGGCCCTGAATATAGGGAATGGTATGGAATGATGTGAAATGGTGACAGTGTGGAGAATAGATGAGAGCGAGTCAGCTCAACCTCCACTGCTGTGGTGACAAATGACAGAAATCTTGGGATGGAGTTCTCCTTGGTGAAAGAAGTACTAGGGGACATGAAGCTACCTGATACCGAAGCACACCTCACATCAGCCTGGATGTGGCGCATGTTTATGGGGACCAGGATGCACGATAACTGGCTTGGAAAATGTTGAAAGATTGAGCAAGTTGATTCTTCAAAAGCTTACCCTTCAGCAGAGGTCCTGTGATATTTGAGAGGCTGTAGTGATAGACAGACATACGCTGAAAGATTATAAAGAAGCTGCAAGATTAAAATGAAGGAATCTAAGCAAAGAATGAATGGGAAATCATGCTGAGCATAAATAATGTGCAATCAAATCTGTCCCTGGCAATGCAATGCTTTGCAATTCGTGAGGAGAACTAGCAGCAAAATCCACACAATCAGCACACGGCTGTTACTCAGTTTGTTGGGAGAGGAATCAAGCACACTGTGGAATTAGCTCCACTCTATCTTCACTTACGCTGGAAGGGTTATTGACCTGTGTGCAGCATGTATTTTTATTCTCAAACAGGGGGTGATTTTGTAGTGTTTGTCAGAGACGCTGCTCATAAACCATTTGTCGTCTTCTGATGAGAGGGTTTACATTTTTAAACAGAAAATGTAAATGACTTCTTTGGGTTTTTTTTCCAGATGATTGAACAGTTGCAACATTAGGAAGGTTTGGCTCATCCTGCCTCATGCAATGAAACCACACATTCACACACACGCATGCACACACACATCCACATGCACATACACATAGGCAGACACATACACACATGTACCTGCACACACACTCAAGAACTCCTCCTATGATAATTAGCTGCTTATTTATGAATATGGGAGAGGTAAGTGGGAGAGGAGGACATAATAAAAACTGAGCATTTCATACTTTGGATGCCAAATTTGCTAAAAACCAAAATGTTGTCTCAGTGAGCTATGTGACAGGTTGACACTAGATAAACTCAGTTTTCCAGTCTGGGGGTCCATCCAAATAGTGTGAAGGAGTTCTCTGAGGTTCATATGTGGCCCAGATAATCTGGCTTTCTATTTTTAGTTTGTTTGCTTGCTTGCTTTGGAGATGGAGTCTCACTTGGCCACCCAGGTTGCAGGGCAGTGGCGCAATCTCAGTTCACTGCAACCTCCACCTCCTGGATTCAAGTAATTCTCCTGCCTCAGCCTTCCAAGTAGTTGTGATTACAGGCACACACCACCACGCTCACCTATTTTTTTTTTTTTTTGTATTTTTAGTACAGACAGGGTTTCCCCATGTTGGCCAGGCTGGTCTCGAACCCCAGACCTCAGGTGATCCACCCATCTTGGCCTCCCAAAGTGCTGGGATTACAAGCGTGAGCCACCATTTCCAGCTGGCTTTCTATTAGAGCAGTTTATGGAAAATTCATTCTCCAGCTATCAATGAAAATATTTCAGAAAATTCAAAAATTATATATAAATTATATTTAAGCTGCTGCCTGTAATATTCTTACTACCTAAGGTTCTTTTATCTTTTTCTTATTGAATGTTTATTTTCTAGCAGGTATGTTTATATTTCTAATCTATATATTAGGTTAGAAATTCAAAGGTAAATGAATTTATTTTGAAAAGTTCTATTGAATTATTTTTGAATTTATTTGAATCATTTCTATAGTGATTTTTGTAATTAGAAACTCCTCTGTTTGGTATTCTTTTTGCTGCTAAAATATTCCTTTGGCATTTAAAATTTTTTAGATACAAAATATTTACCAATCATGAAGTCTCCATCTGGGATACACAGTGACTCATGACGAGCTACTTTGTGGACCGGAAAGTTAACTGAGACTTCCTTGAGCCTGAGCAGGACGGTTTTGGAAGGAACACAAGATCAAAAATACCGGTGCTCCGTGGACTTGGGGCAGGGATTGTCCAAGGGAAATTACTTCTACACATTTCCAGAGGAAATTTACAACTCCTCTTTTTCATATAGGTTTTGGGTTATTGGATAATATATGCCAGGCTATGCGTGCTAAAACATGCAAATGTGTCTGACTCACCCAGGAGATGTAAATGGAATATTCCACTGTCCCTGTCTTAGTCAGCTTGGGCTGCTTGAATGAAATACCATAGACAGGGTGGCTTGAACAGTAAACTTTTTTTTTTTTGAGACAGGGTCTCATTCTGTTTTCTAGGCTGGAGTGCAATGGCACTACCACAGTTCACTGCAGCCTCAAGCTCCCAGGCTTAAACTATCCTCCTGCCTCAGCCTCCTGAGTAGCTGGGACTACAGGAACATGCAACTACACTAGGCTAATTTTTAGAATTTTTTGTAGAGAGGAGATCTTGCCATGTTGTCCAGGCTGGTCTCAAACTCCTTGGCTTAAGCAATCCTCCCACCTCAGACTCCCAAATTGCTGGGATTATAGGCCTGAGCCATCACGCCCAGCCACAGCAAATGTTTCTCACAGTTCTGAAACCTGGATGTCTCAGATGAAGGTGTCAGTACATCTGGTGTCTGGTGAGGGCTGGGTTCCTGGTGTGCAGATGACTGTTCTGGTCTTGTAACCTCACATGATGGAGAGAAGGGAGAAACAACCTTTATCCTGTCTGTTTTCATAAGGGCACGAATCCAATCATGAGCACTTTATTTTCACGACTTAATTATCTCCCAAAGGCCCCACTCCAAATAACATCACATTGGAGATTAGGGTTTCAACATACGAATTTTGGGGGGATACATTCAGTCCACACCAACCTCCTTTTATTGTCTTCTCTCCAATTTTTAAATATTACCACCAATGCTGCAATGAATATACTTGTACAGGTCTCTTTGTGCAAATATAAAAGCATTTATTTAGAGTAGCATCTTGAAGTGGAACTGTTGGTCTCAAAGTATGCGTATCTTCAATTCTAGTAAACATTATCCTGCTGATCAGATCACTTGTTTTAATCTACATTTCCCCTATTAGTAGTAAGATTGACTATTTTTTATTTTTTTGCGATTCATAGCTCTTCTGTAAATTGACTGTTTCTTTCCTTATACGTTTTAAAAATTAATAAACATTGAGTAAATAAAAATGTTTCAAATCTGCATGTGAGAAACAATGTGTAGGAATTTGAAAAATATGTTTTGTCATTAGTATTTTACTGGATACATGCATGATGTTTTTACTTTTATGGAATGCTTTTTTCTGAACCTGTTGAGATAATGCTCAAAAATGTTTAATTTTTAAATGTGATTTGTTAACATAGAATCATCTTGCATTCCTGGGATAAATCTATATTTGTTTGGCTACCTAATTAAAAGTATTGCTATATTAATTGGCTAGTATTTTATTTACATTATTTGTGTTTGTGTTTATAAATGAGTTTGATCTCAGTATTTCCTTTTCTGGTATGATGTTTGTGCGGACCTTCAAGTATATATCAACCTCATAAAATCAGTATGGCAACTGGGCAGGAAGGAGTTAAAGTAGCTTACTGTCATTCTTCCTCCCAGGGAAAGAAGATAGGTGACCTCATGTTCGTAAATCTTCATAAACATACTAATAACTGGATATCCTGGTAAACAGATTAATGATAGCTCCTTAGAGTTCTTATTTTTTACTATGCTCTTAGCAAGATGTTTGTATTTGAAGATCATCTATAGTAAGTAAACCTAGAATCTATGGATTTGTGAGGCATAGAGATTGTATGTAAACTATAGGAATTATCTGATGATGTTTCACAACCTACATGCTCCCAGCCATGGGAGGTAAGAATGTGTATAACTCATTAAAGGCTTCCTTAGAACTGTGAGCCAGAGAAGTGGGTCTGGGGAGAAAGTTCTGGACAGCAATGTGGGAGATCCAAGACCCTCCTCTGCCTGTTTCATGCTTCTTGATTACCCATGTTTTTGAAATTAGAGTAAAGATTGATACTAATTAAGATTTTTACCAGGCGCAATGGATCCAGCCTGTAATCCCAGCACTTTGAGAGGGCCAGGTGGGCAGATTGCTTGAGCTCAGGAGTTCGAGACCAGCCTGGGCATCATGACGAAACCCCGTATCCAAAACAACAACAACAACAAAGAAAGATTTTTATCTATTTTCTAGGATAGCATGTATAAGAGATTATCTGTTCCATGGGCATATAATGAAGTTTAACTGTAAAATCGTTTATGTTTTCTATTTTAGTTACGGTTTTCAATGTTGAATTTCATTAATGACTTTGGATTATTAAGATTTTTAAATTTCTTCCTGAGAATGGGAGGCTATATGGAATTCCATGAGGTTATTATTTATATTATAGCTTTGGAATAAATTTGCATAAAGTTTTAAAATGTGTCCTCTTGATTTTTAAGTCTCATTTTATCTGTATCTGATGCCTATTTTTGTTGGTAATATTGCTTATTTTTGTCAATTCTATTTTTTCTCTGTCAGTATTGCAAGAAGTGTTTTTTTGTAGATTTAGTGTTTTTAAAGAATCGTATTTTAGTTATTCTGATGCTCTATCTTTTTCATTTTATTAAAATATGTTCCTGTTTTTAATATTTGTTTCTGCTTTCTCTAGTTATATTCTTTTATTTTTATTTTTTATATTTTTATTTTATATATTATTTCTATACTATATATTTTATATATTATATATTTTATATATTACATATTTTTATTTTATTTATTTTTCTAGTTTCTTGAAGTTAAGGCTTTCTTATTTTGTAATAGCTGTAATTAATGCTATATATTTATTTAATCAGTGTATCATTTTTCCTGAATTCTATAAATTTTTCCGTATAATATTTAATTTTCATTTACTCCTAAATATTTGGCAGGTTTAACGGTGAGTTCCTTTTTCAGAATGAGTCCTTTATAAATACATGTTTAAGTTTCACTTTTTGTTTGGATTGTAAACCTTTTATTTTGATTTTTAAATTAACTTTATTATATCTGATAATATAATTTATATAGTATAAATTATTTGAAATTTTTGAGACTTTATTTATGAACTGGCACATAAAAATCTGGTTATATTCCATATGTTCTAGAAGGAAATGTATATTTATTTTGGATAGTGTAGGCTTTTACTTATATTTTTACTTGTCTGTTGAAATCTTCCATGTCCTATTTTGGTCTTTTTAATTTATCAGTTTCAGATATTGTTATAGACTGAATTCTTACGTCCCCCCCCAAAATTCAAATGTTGAGATCCTAACCCACAATTTGACAGTATTAAGAGGTGGACCTTTGGGAGTTAATGAGGTCATGAGGGTGAAACTCACGAATGGGATTAGTGCTCTTACAAGAGACACAAGACAAATGATCTCTGCTGTGAGATGCATGTGAGGATACAACAAGATGGACATCCGAAAACCAGGAAGCAGGCATTGGAGCTTTAGGTACCTTGATCTTGAACTTCCTAGACTCTGGAACTGTAAAAAAATGAATGTTTACGTATAAGCCACCTAGTCTATGGTAATCTGTTATAGTAGCCAGAACTAAGATAGATAGTTAATGTTAAAATGTCCCCCTGTGGCTATGGACTTGTTACTTTGTCTTTGCTGTCTTCTCAGGTTTTGTTTTGTGTATTTAGGGACTACGTTAGTAGGTGTATAGTAGCTTATAATTAATGTATTCTTTTGGTAGGTTTTCTTTATTATTATGTAGTATCATTTTATTCTTAATATTTTTTGCCTTAAATTCTACTTTGTCTAATATTAATATTGCTATACTAGCTTTCTTTTCATATATTTGTGTGCTATTGCCTATATATTTATTTTCGACCATTCTATGAGTTTTGTCTTAGTTGTTTTTTTTTTTTTTTTTTTTTTTTTGAGATGAAGCCTCCCTCTGTCACCCAGGCTGGAGTGCAGTGGAGCAATCACTGCTGCAACCTCTGCCTCCCGGGTTCAAGTGATTCTCCTGCCTCAGCCTCCCAAGTAGCTGGGACTACAGGCGCCCGCCACCTCGCCCGGCTAGTTTTTTGTATTTTTTAGTAGAGACGGGGTTTCACCGTGTTAGCCAGGATGGTCTCGATCTCCTGACCTCGAGATCCGCCCGTCTCGGCCTCCCAAAGTGCTGGGATTACAGGCTTGAGCCACCGGATAATTTTTAAATTAGTAGTTTTAGTCTGAAATATTTGGACTTTTTCTACTACCTTGTTGTGTGTATATAATATCCTTTTTATTTTCTTTGTTTTCTGCATGTTTTGACTGTTGTTGGATCTTTAATTTTTCTACATTCCTTTTTTATTTCTATCAAATGATTTTGATAGAATATATTCCTGTTATTTTAGCAGTTATTTTAACATACATATTTAACCATAAATCTTCTTACCAAAGTCTAAATCTATCTCTTCTTCTTCTTTACATGAAATAAAACTCAAAATGATTTAATTGCACATTGAATGATTCCACATCTTATTGTTACTCAGAACAAAACTTACAGCTACTGGACTGCAGATTGATTCTTCTCTAGCCTTGGATCATCTTGACAGTTTCTGAGCTATTATGTAGAAGTCAGGAAGCTTTTTGGTTATAAGTAACAAAAACCTGGCTCAATCAGTGATAACTTTTATTATCGCATAAAAAAAATCCACAGGCAAGGTGTTCCCAAGGTTTATTTAATAGGTCAGTCATCGTCAAGGAACTTTATGTATCTCTTTGAGTGCTTTAAACATACTTAAAAGTCTTTGTTAACCTGTTCCATAAAATTGAGTTTCATCTGAAGATGATGAAGTATAAAGTTAGAAATTTCTTCCTGCTATGCATCTTTTTGAAGGAAGGTGAAGATATGACTCAGGAAAACAAGAAAGTAAACAAAATAGAGAAAGACATTGATTTGTGAAAATAGCATATCCAACCCAGGGGACCAGCAAGGAGAAGACCCAAAATGATAGGGTGCAGCAAGCTTAGGAAGCAACCAGTCCAATTTGAAGCAGGAGAATGGACAACTCCAGAAGAGAGGTTCCCTAGAAAAAAAGGAGACACTGGGAAAGAAGTGTGTTGTTTATGAGAGTACCTGATATAACATATTATTTTGGAAAAATATAAGCGCACTAATTAGGTGTTTTAAAAAAGAAAAGCAATTTAAAACTCTAGGAAAAATAAAAACCTATACAAGAAAGAAAATGTAATCATAGATTTATACTTAACTGCAGAAAAATATTACATATACATTTATATAAATTAATAACATAAATACCAGTTACTTAACTGAAAATAGCAATGTAATAAGTATAATGAAAGAACGGCTGAGGCACGAAGGTGTTTCAGTAGTGTAAGAGAATTTTTTATCACAATAGCAGTTTATAATGTCTAACATTTAAAATTAAGATGCAAAAATAAAGCATAATATTTAGAAAAATGGGGGTTATAAGAAGAAATAACCTAGGGATTTTAAAAAATCAGAAATGAGAACTATGCCTGTAGGTGACATAGACTGAAAAGAATTGAAGATTTCTCCTACTCTTTGGTTATTTTCCCTTTGGCTAATAAGACTAAATCATGCAAATAAAATTTGAACTATATTTGCTTATGTAAACTGAAAAAGAATGATAATGTATCTTTCAGACAAACTGCTGCTAAGAGACATGACCTGATTGGCTTTTTGAATGACATTTAAAATGAGGAACAAATGTAATCCAAAAGAAAGCAGGGAATACTTCAATAATTTAGGAGTAATTAATTTTACTTTCTACTGAAATATCAACTCTTTGAATGTAGTTGTAAACTGTTTTATGAACAAACTAGGCTTGTTTAGGTACGAATCAGGAAACAGCCTGTTTGTCACTGGTCTTTCACCTGTTCCTGCCCCTCTGATGTCTGAAGTAAATGTCTCATGAAAACAAG
>NW_012119932.1:5959650-5973817 GCF_000951035.1 Colobus angolensis palliatus
TCTCTCCTTCTCTCCTTCCTTCTTCTCTCCTCCTCAGTCTCTTTCTCTTTCTCCTTCTTCTACTTTCTACCTCTTCTCTTCTTCCTTTCCTCCTTTTTAAAATGAGTCCTGTGCATATCTCTATTTCTTATTGATTCTTGAGGCCTCCTGAATTAGCTCATGAAAAATAGTTTCGTGAACAAACTGAACCCAGTAGAATTAGAGCTATAAAATATTTTCTTAATGATATTCCCAGGATGATATCTCCAGTGATCTCACAGCTTTTTGAGTAACTTTCCATGCATTTATATAGAGTATTATTATTATTATTATTTGAGATGGAGTCTTGGACTGTAACCTGGGCTGGTGTGCAATGTATGGAGTTTTATTTCTAAATTTTAAAAAGTTCTTTCAGCTGTAATAGAAAAAAAAATCTTTCATTTATCTTGACATTTTTCCCCTTTCTGCTCCCCAAATTCTTGTCAGATGTAGGATTAGAAGCCTGCAGTAGGGAAGGCACTGTGGTTAGCATTTCAGCATTACTCCTGGGTCTTACCCTCCCTGTCCTTCATTCTGCTGGTTCTGGCTCCCCCAGGATTGGGTGAAAGGGAAGAAGGATGGGAGAGAGAGAGTGCTACAGTCTCAGATAGCTGGTGTTGTCTGTGGCTCGCCTTTGGTCCTCAAATGCCTTTGTTGACAGTAAACATCCTCGGGCCGGTTGTGCATCTCACGGCAAGCTTTGTTTCCCGCCCCCTCCTGGCAAGAGGACTCTATCTCCCTTGCTGGCTTTGAAACTAGTTTGCTGTGTTGTGAGTTGCCTCTGGAGAGGGCCACATGGCAAACAGAGCAGCCTCCAGCTAACAGCCGGTAAGACACCAAGAACCTCAGTATCATACTCACAAGGAAGTGACTGCTTCACACAACATGAGATTGGAACTGTACCCTTCCTCACTTGAGCTCCAGATGAGACCACAATCCAAGCCTCCATTGCCACCTGTCAGGGAAGCCGGCTAAGCCATGCCTGGATCCTTGACCTACAGAAACTTTGAGCTTAAAAACTATGTGTTGTTTTAAAAGTTGGTGGTACTATTTTTGCACAGCAATGTAGGACTAAATAACTAATAAAGATTTCTTCAGAGATTCTCCCACTGGAAACCCCTGACTGGAGATCTCCTGATACACTCTGACTAATGTGTTGTTACCGACTCTGCCGAGGTGTGCCTCTCAAGCCTCTTTACCTACCATGCTATCAGGACAGTTCTAGCAAGTTTCTTATCTTTATGCTTTCTCCAAGAGAGTGTCAGGCGCAGTCTCTGAGTCACCTAAATGCAAGGGGACACATATCCCAAAATAACTGCACACTCTTCTTGCTCCCTTAATAGGGAGGGTCCCACATATTTGTGCAGGTTGGCAAGCATTGAACCAGGAGATGTTTCCCTCCTGAAAAGCACCCCACATTCTATGAGTGGTTCTCTGGAATTCTTCCTTACCTGAAATTGAGGTGGGAGATGAGGGCTTAAGGTCCTCTGTCTGTTTGATTTTTATTTTTTATTTTTAAGATAAGGTCTTGCTCTGTTACCCAGGCTGCAGTGCAGTGGCATGATCATAGCTCACTGCAGCTTCAACTTTCTGGGCTCAAGCAATCCTCTCATCTCAGCCTTTTGAGTAGCTTTGACTACAGGCACACACTGTAACTCCCAGCTAATTAAAAAAAGGTTTTTAGGCTGGACGCGGTGGCTAACACCTGTAATCCTAGCACTTTGGGAGGCCAAGGCGAGCAGATTGCCTGAGCTCAGGAGTTTGAGACCAGTCGGGGCAACACAGTGAAACCCAGTCTCTACTAAAATACAGAAAATTAGCCTGGTGTGGCAGCATGCGCCTGTAGTCCTAGCTATGTGGGAAGCTGAGGCAGGAGAATTGCTTGAATCCGCGAGGCAGAGGTTGCAGTGAGCTGAGATCACACCACTGCACTCCAGCCTGGGTGACAGAGTGAGACTCTATTTCCAAACAACAACAACAACAACAACAAAACCACATTTTTTTTTTTTTTTTTTTTGGTCGATATAAGGTTTGGCTAACATTGCTTAGGCTGGTCTTGAACTCCTGGCCTCAAGCACTCCTCCTGCCCTGGCCTCCCAAAGTACTGGGATTACAGGCGTGAGTAACAATGACTGGCCCCTTTCTTTGCTGTTTGTATTCTTAGCCCTGGGGCCTTTGCCAGTACTCTGTTGATGATCACACCATGTCGTCTCATTTAACACCCTGCTAGTGTCTTTACCTTTATATTTTATGGTTGCTCCTCTTTCCCTAGCACCATAGTTGTCGGGGTGGGTTGGGAAGGGCGAGGTGAGAAAGTGTTATTTAAGAAAAGGAAAAGAGTGCCCATAAGTAACCTATTGTTTCTAAGAAGAGTCTTCCTTTTAACCCTTTTCACAGAAATTATTAGCTTCATTTTCAAAACAAAGAGAAAAGAGAGACAGCCTCTCCAAATTGCTGAGCATAGAGTCTTGAGAGATAATTAGACTGAAGAATTAGAAACTTTCAAAAGATTCACTGGGATCTAGAGGTCAGAAGAGACCAGAGGGATCCCTGTGAGTTAATATTAAGAACGAGCAAGAGAAGAAAAGGACAAATATTCTGCTCTCTGATGCCTGTGCAGGCAGAGGCCGGGCACGTGCAAACACATGTCCTTAAACTGAAGGTTAATTATATGCGTTCTTACAGTCTTTCATCAGTTCCTCCCAAATACCTCTTACTCTATCATTCATTTTTTGACTGGAAAATGTCCCCTAATTGCTTTTGTAAAGTAGTGTTTTATAAACCAAAAATACAATTCTAGGCCCCCCAATTGACTGACGGACCCTGATCTCAGCCAAGGAAATTCCAAAGTTAACCTGAAAAACTAGTTCAGGCCATGATGTGGCAGGGAGAGGAGGGTCAGTTATGCCTCATTATTTCCTCCTCTCTTTTGGAATTCAGGCACAGATGACCAGCATTCACATCAATAAAGAGACCTCAAGACTGATAGAACACGCTGTAAGTCTGATAAGAAACATTTACAATAGTTTGCTGAGAATGTTGGTTTCCAGCTACATCCACGTCCCTACAAAGGACATGAACTCATCCTTTTTTATGGCTGCATAGTATTCCATGGTGTATATGTGCCACATTTTCTTAACCAGTCTGTCATTGATGGACATTTGGGTTGGTTCCACGTCTTTGCTATTATGAATAGTGCTGCAATAAACATACATGTGCATGTGTCTTTATAGCAGCATGATTTATAATCCTTTGGGTATATACACAGTAATGGGATGGCTGGGTCAAATGGTATTTCTAGTTCTAGATCCTTGAGGGATCGCCAGACTGTTTTCCACAATGATTGAACTAGTTTACAGTCCCACCAACAGCGTAAAAGTGTTCCTATTTCCCCACATCCTCTCCAGCACTTGTTGTTTCCTGACTTTTTAATGATTGCCATTCAATTGTTGTGAGATGGCATCTCATTGTGGTTTTGATTTGCATTTCTCTGAAACCAAATACCCCATGTTCTCACTCATAGGTGGAATTGAACAATGAGAACACTTGGACGCAGGAAGGGGAACATCACACACTGGGGCCTGTTGTGGGTAGGGAGGATGGGGTAAGGGGGAGGGATAGCATTAGGAGATATTCCTAATGTAAACGATGAGTTAATTGGTGCAGCACACCAACATGGCACATGTATACATATGTAACCTGCACATTGTGCATATGTACCCTAGAACACAAAGTATATATATATATATATAAAAGAAAAATTTACAATCTGTTTTCTCTGAAGCCTGATACCTGGAGGTTTCCCATACATAATGGGAACCTTGGTCTCCTAAACACCCTGTCTGAACCCAGACAGCCCCTTCTATTGTTTCTACCTGCATAATAGGAACCCTGGTCTCCATAGCCCCTTATCTGTCACCCAGGTTGGAGTGCAGTGCCACGATCTTAGCTCACTGCAGTCTCAGCCACCTGAGTAGCTGAGACTACAGGCACCTGCCACTATGCCTGGCTAATTTTTTTAAAAATTATTTTTAGTAGAGACAAGGTTTTGCCATATTGCCAAGGCTGGTCTTGAACTCCTGGTCTCAAATGATCTGCCTGCCTTGGCTTTCCAAAATGCTGGGATTACAGATATGAGCCACCACGCTGGGTCCACAACCCCTTATCTTAACCCAGGCATTCCATTCTATTGATTCTAGGTCTTTAGACAATAACTTAACTCTTTCAACCAATTGCCAATCAGAAAATATTTGAATTGCCTATGACCTGGGTGCACCTCTCCCTACTTTGTGTTGTCCTACTTTCGGGACTGAACCAATGTACATCTTACATGTATTGATTAATGTCTGCCTCCCTGAAATGTATAAAACAAAGCTGTGGCCTGAGCCCACCTTTGGTATATGTTCTCAAGATTTCCTGAGGGCCGTGTCATGGGCCATTGGTCACTCATATTTGGCTCAGAATAAATCTCTTCAAATATTTTACAGAGTTTGTCTCTTTTTGGTGACAGTTTCCATAGCCCAGTGACCCAGGTGGACACGAACGATTATCTGGAAATCCAAAGAATCGTTTCCAAACAGGAATATGAAACGTGGGCTGGTGACAAGAAAACTTACACAGTGATGCTCAAACACGAACCATCCTTGAGTTCTGGTGGGTGAGACAACTGTCATTGATTTGGAGACTTACAAGTGTTCATTCTTGGTCTGGAACTGCAACATGGGACCAGAGGTGGGGCTATTGCTGATTGGGAGAATTAACAATATAATCCTCCAAATTTTCCACATGTCTGTATCCTGGCATTTGCTAAAGCATTCTCTGGCAGCCAGTATATTCACAGCAAGGCATGGTAGAAGTCGTTTTAGAAACAGACATTCCAGGGGACATGCCTGACTGTATTGCATAAGTAGCACAGAGCAGTTTCAGGTCTTTCTCATCAGTAACTTGCTTTAGCGTTGCTGTTGAATATTGCTTTTACAGCTACACTCAAGCAAATTACTCTTCCAGGACTGGTCCTTATCCTAAGCCTGCGGGAGTTTGAGGGGTGGGTGTTACATACCATTGTAAATATTGGTCTGCAGGTTTCAACGATACTGACTGTTAAGTTCAGTCTAAGTCTGTCTCTACAAATTTTAAGTTAAGAAAACTTAACTTCCATTAAGTTTTCTCTGTACATACTGAACTGTAACTTAACTGGATGTGTAAACAAATTGGAACCTACTAGTCCCAATCACTGAATTTCAGCCAATCACAGGGAGTCAACTGTTCAAATCGTGCTTGTTTTTGTTTTTATTTTTTTAATTGTAATTTTAACTTATTTTATTTTTTTGAGATGGAGTCTCGCTGTGTTCCCCAGACTGGAGTGCAGTGGCGTGATCTTGGCTCACTGCAACCTCTGCCTCTTGGGTTAAAGCAATTCTTCTGCCTCAGCCTCCTGAGTAGCTGAGATTACAGGCATGTACCACCCTGCTTAGCTACTTTTTTGGTATTTTTAGTAGAGATGAGGTTTCGCCATGTTGGTCAAACTGGTCTTGAACTACTGACCTCAGGTGATCCGCCCACCTTGGCCCTCCCAAAGTGCTGGGATTGCAGGCGTGAACCACCGTGCCTGGTGCTTAAATAAACTGTGCCTAAATAAAGCAAATAAAGCTAAATAAAGCAAATGTTGATATGTAACCAATCCAGCTGTTTCTGTACCTCACTTCCATTTTCTGTATGTCACTTTCCTTTTTCTACCCATAAATCTTCTCTGATTATGCGGCAGCATCAAAGTTGCTCTGAACCTGTTCTAGTTCACGGGGGTGAACAGTTTACAAGTTGTTCTTTGCTCCATTAAACTCTGTTAAATTTAATTTGTCCAAAGTTTTTCTTTTAACATAGTGTTCACCTCCTGTAGCATGGGAAATGCATACTGGAATGTTCTAAGAAAGTTTCACCAGTTTGCATCTCATCATAAGGCTTCTTACTAAACGTGCCAGAAAAATTTCTTTGTAACCTTTTATTTTATTTGTTTTTAAACTTAGCATGTGGAAGTCAGGGTAAGGATTTAGTAAGTTTCTAGTGTATTTTCTCTACTTTTCTTCTTTACTGAATTTGTACCTTCCTTTTGATTGTTATTATTATTACAAAGAGATCAGAAATCAAAGAAAAGCAAAGTGATTTTTTTCCTTGGCAGAAACGGTCCTGCCAATGTTGCTTCTGGGCTTCTCTTCATTTCTGTGTTTCTCTTTGAGTCTTTCATTGCATGCAGTTGATTAATGTAGTTGACTGCTAATCAATATTAGCAGCTGTGGTAGTGGAGATATTACTAAATTATAAATGATCTTTAAAGATACATTCCAAGAAGCAATTACTTTTAGGGATGTATTTGTTATCACAATGTTGACAACGTTGATATCAGGATTTTAATATCCGGTGGGATAATGAAATTTCTGCCCAACACAGATTTTCTCTGCTTTTGTCCTAATAACTGAATATTGCTTCAGGTTTGTAAATGGCAGTATTTTCTTGGCTTCATTTCATATAAAGATTCTTAAGAGGGTTTTTTTTTTTTCCAAGCCATAGGATTTTATAGACATGAGGATAAAGTATCAAAGGAGAGGTGCTTATCTGAGAAGAAAAAATTTTGTTCTCTTAGCCTTCTAGTGAATCTTCTGTCCCAGGTAGATACTGCTACATGTTATATTTGGGCAGTTGGTCTCTCAGCATCAGTTGACAGGAACAATGACAAGAATCTAGGGGAAGAAGTTGCCTCTGTTGAGGTGAACACTGAAGAAAGACTCAGCAGGAACCTTGCTGATAAGATTGTTCCATGGGCACAGGAGTATCACAGGATCTCAAATATGTATGAATTACTGCAATTACTAGGGCCAGGAGCAGCACAATAGTCCTCACTCCGTTCATCTTTCTCCTACTCTGTACTGGAACAAGTCTCCTATGGCTAATTTTTTCACTTTCTTTATTTTGTTGTATTTGTGAATTAAAATAAAAATAAGCCTTTTTTTTTTTTTTTAAATGGAATCTCACTCTGTCGCCCAGGCTGGAGTGCAGTGGCGCGATCTCGGCCCACTGCAACCTCTGCCTCCCAAGTTCAAGTGATTCTCATGCCTCAGCCTCCTGAGTAGCTGGAATTATAGACCTGCACCACCATGCCCTAATTTTTATATTTTTAGTAGAGAAAGAGTTTCACCACGTTGGCCAGGCTGGTGTTGAACTCCTGACCTCAAGTGATTTGCCTTCCTTGACCTCCCAAAGTGCTGGGATTACAGACGTGAGCCACCGTGCCCGGCCAAGAAATCAATTTTTACAGACTCTATTGGTATTGGTGGCATGGTGAATACATGTTTCCATTCTGAAAATTATCATCTTAGAATGCCTGTCATACAATTTCTGATGTTATTTGTTGTAAGTTGTTAGTGGTATTAGTTAATGAGCACTGGTGGAGAATCAGCTGTGTTCTTAGCCCCAAACTAGGCCCTCCTAATTTCTAGCCCACCCTGCTGACGATTATATTTCATCCTATGCTACTGACACTCACTTCTGTGCTCTAGTCTAGTTTCCTGAATCCTCTTATAATCTACAGGAGTCAGAGATCAGGTTATCTTTTCTCCTGATTTTTCGTAGCACTGCCCACAATCACTATTGATCAGCTTTATGGAAAAGAAAAGCAAAACAAAATCTCCATTCCGGAGAAACTTACTCTGGGTAACAAGGGTTATTTTTCATAGTTTAATCTTGAAATGTTTTTCATTCTTTCAAATGGTCCACTTCACAGTAAGTGTCATAAAAGCATGGTTCTATAGAGATGGGGCTGTAGGAGAACTGAAGGAAGTTACTCTAACCGCGAAGGAAGGTACTTTAACCCCAAAAGTGTTCTAAAACCCCAGGATCCTTAAATACATGAATGAGAAGCCATTAAGGTGTTATAAGGTCCTATTGATAAAGATAATAGCTAACACTTCCATGTGACAGGCCTGAGAACTTTATATGCATGATTTGTCCTCACTACAGCCCTAGGCGGTATTTGAGGATTGAAGAGTTAATAATTTGCCTAACACAGGTAGTAAAAGGTGAAGCCAGAACGCAGACCTATGAGAGCCTGCACTTTACTTTCTACATGTACTGCCTGTAAAACTCTGAAATGAGGCAGTCCTGGGAGACGCAGGGCCTCTGAGTGTGTCTGGTCTTTCCAGCAGCAGGTCCATGGCCGGACTGGGATTTGTCTTTTAATTCTGTTCCTATCCCACTGGCACAGAATATCCTGGGGTGAAAAGTCACAACTTAGGGCTCATGATGTCATTTATAGAATGGCAATTTGTCATCTCGCGTCAAATTGTAGATTCGAGACACAAAATCAGAAAAGCCTGGTTAGGACTTTGAGAAACAAAAAAGAACAAGAGCCCATAAGGTGCTCCATAAACATGTTTTTACGCATGGCGGCAAGTGAGGATGTTATACTTAGTAGGAGTTCTTTTGGAAGTGGATTTAGAAACAGAGTCAGCTTGGTGCACTAGAAAGAAGAGTTAAAATTCATAAGTGCAGTGGAAACTTGCGAGTGTTCTAAGAGGCGGCATAATCAAACAGCAGACTTTCTCCCTATACACAGCAAAGTGAAGAAAAGTGGGACGGCCTTTATTGCTTCAGTCTGAACTTCTGAAAATCCCGTCAAAGCATCAGAGATTAGGGAGAGGTCAACCTGAAAAGATTCATTTGTTAGAGAGCAACGAGGGTAAAATGTAGACATGAACTGAAGCGCTGACTGTGAGATTTCAAGAAATTAAAAAGAATTTTTCTGAAAAGACACCAGAAAGTTTAGGGAATACAAAAAGGAAGCTGCAAATGACAAGTGCTATAAAAGAATAATGACCACAGGGAGACAGACTTCAGACATAATACGCTTCTCTGTTAGCAGAGGTTTTAACGGCTAAGAAAGATGTTGACGATATGAAAAGAAAATTCTGCTAAATGAGCACGATGCTTTTCTACCAATTGGCAAGGACCAAAGTCATAGATGGGGATATGTTTCATAAAATCATTAGTATAATAAGCTGCTGTGACAGGAAGGAACCATTGCCTATGAGGCTGTGAGAGCTCTTGAACCTGTTTTAAAGACAAGTGGTTAACTCCATATCCCCAGAGGATAAATAGGCCACAGTTAATTACTAAGGTTCCTAAATTCCCTCTTGGAACACTGTCCCCTGCACCAACTTTGCGTCCTTCTTCTGTGTGATGGGGATACAGGCTTCTATGTTACTGAGAAAGCAAAAGGAAACCAGGAATGTTCTAGATCCCATACCTATTACTCATTATGTCACCTGATTTCCTTTATGCTATAATGGACATTTCATTGCTGATGGAAAACTGAACAAAGTGAGCAACTTGGGCTTCTCTACAGAACTATGTCTAATTATCTATGGTTTTGAAGTAATTTAGTGTTTAATGCCCATGATGAAACATATAGAAGAATGTCTGTTTTTCATGGTTCCTGTAATTGAAATAATTGGCATAGCTTACTTTCTGGCCTTAAATTTTTTTAACTGATTTAGTGTAAAATGAATTTGGGCTTTTGTATTCGTCTGTTTTCATGCTGCTGATAAAGACATACCCGAGACTGGGTATTTATAAAGAAAAAGAGTTTTAATGGACTCACAGTTCCACGTGGCTGGGGAAGCCTCACAATCATGGCAGAAGGTGAAAGTCATGTCTTACATGGCAGCAGACAAGAGAACATTGAGACCCAAGAGAAAAGGGAAACACCCTGTAAAGGCATCAGATCTCGTGAGACATATTCACTACCAGGAGAACAGTATGGGGGAAATCGCCCCCATGATTCAATCATAGCCCACTGGGTCTCCCTCCAACAAAATGTGGGAATTATGGGAGCTACACTTCAAGATGAGATTTGGGTGGGGACACAGCCAAAGCATATCAGCCTTGGAAAGCTTGTGACCATATGAATGTCTTCCATGATGTCCCATGTTAGAGTGAGTCACTGGTTTGCCTCAGTAACTCATTTGTTTCCATCTGCTCCATTTTCACCCATGGGGAACGCTGATGGCCAGTGTGGTAGTATATGGTTCCCTGTAGATTATGAATTATTGGATTCATCTTGGCAGTTAGAGACCATGAACTTAAATATGATAGAATTGAGGTGAGGGAATAGAACAGAAGATAGAACAGAAGATCAGCAGTCCAAGTCTGTATTCTCTTTAGCAAATCACCCTCCTGAAACCTTCCTTCACTGAGGAACATGTGGTAAAGTTTAAATGTACTCTACCTGTAAATTTCTCTTACCAAATGCTCTCTGTAAAACCCAGGGTGAAGTTTGTTCGTTCGTTTGTTTGTTTGTTTGTTTTTGAGATGGAGTCTCACTCTGTTGCCCAGGCTGGAGTGCAGCGGTGCAATCTTGGCTCACTGCAACCTCTGCCTCCCAGGTTCAAGAGATTCTCCTGCCTCAGCCTCCCAAGTAGCTGGGACTACAGGCACCTGCCACCACACCCTGCTAATTTTTGTATTTTTAGTACAGACAGGGTTTCACCATACTGGCCAGGCTAGTCTCGAACTCCTGACCTTGTGATCTGTCCATCTCAGCCTCTCAAAGTGCTGGGATTACAGGCTTGAGCCACCACACCTGAACTCAGGGTGAAGTTTTATCCTATTTATAGGAAGTTTTCTTTATCTGAAATGCTTAAAGTTTTATAACCAGATACCAGGTCTAGGACTGTATCCAAAATCTCTAAATCCAACATGTCGAAGGTTGAGATTAGGAATCAAAACCCACATATATACCCATATTATTTTACTGGATGGCATCTTTTTCTCACATTTGTCCTGAATTTATAGGCTGGCCTAATTGGAAAATGCAAGTATCCTGATCCCGAAAACTTCTGCAGAGTCTCTCATTTTTAAATAGTCTTCTGTGGAAAGTAAAGCTATTTTTATAACTGCTGATTTTAAAGTGCTCTCCCTGCAATGGGTGTTATTTTATTTGTTCTTGCCCATTTTGTAATACAGGGTTCATTTTTTATTTTTTGGAGCAAGAAAAGAAAGGAATATAAAATGGAACAAAATCTACACTGCTCTTCAACCAAAGAAACTGCTTTTTACCATTTTGAAATTTCTGTCTCAAACCCTGAAAGTGCTATTTTGACGTAAGGACATTGTATAAAATTACAGAAAAAGTACAAGTTATAAATTTTAAAAAAATGCTTAACAGCTTAAAATCTTAGAGATCATTAGCACGAACTAGCAGCTTGGGAGTTTGTGATCATTGTAGAAAAATAATTGCCGAGGATTGAAGACATCCAAAGAAGCGCCCAAAAGTCATCCAGAACCATTTCTTAGTAATGTCTGGAATCGCTGCTCCCATGGCTCACATAGCAGGCCATCCAGTTATTTCTTAAATAGAAACTCACTTTCTCAAGAGACTGGATGTTTTATTACTGGAAATAAATTGTTCTTTCACTGAACCACAATGTGTCTTTTGCAGCTTCCATATTCTTCCTTTAGTTGTATTACCCTCGATAGCATACGTTGTCTTTCTGTTTCCCATCTGGGCCTTCAAGTAAGTCAGGCTCCGAGTAAAAGATACATGTTTTACATCACAACCTGTGACACACACACAAAGCTTACATAAATGTTTCACTCATGTCAGAGGCGTTTGAACCAGAGCAACTCCATCTTGAATAGGAGCTGGGTAAAATGAGGCTGAGACTTACTGGGTTGCATTCCCAGACAGTTAAGACATGGTAAGTCACAGGATGAGATAGGAGGTCAGCACAAAATACTTGTCATAAAGACCTTGCTGATGAAGCAGTTTGCAGTAAAGAAGCCGGCTAAAATCCACCAAAACCAAGATGGCAATGACAGTAACCTCTGGTCGTCCTCACTGCTACACTCCCATCAGCGCCATGACAGTTACAAATGCCATGGCACTGTCAGGAAGTTACCCTATATGACCTAAAAAGGGGAAGCATGAATAATCCACCCTTTATTTAGCATATTATCAAGCATAACCATAAAAATGGGCAACCAATAGTCCTTGGGGTTGATGTCTATGGAGTAGCCATTCTTTTATTCCTCTACTTTCTTAATAAACTTGCCTTCACTTTATGGACTCGCCTTGAATTCTTTCTTGTGCGAGATCCAAGAACCCTCTCTTGGGGTCTGGATCCGGACACCATTTCTGTAACACACATTTAATACAGGCACATTTTTCTGGTGTTTTCAATTCTCTTCTGTTTCATTAAGAAACTTTCCTCATCAAGACTGTTAGATCCATCACAATCCACTAAGTGACTCACAGTACTGGGTTTGGGAGACACCGCTCGAGGTGTTCCTGGGTTTAGTCCGAGGACAGGAACGCAACTGTAGCTAAAATCCAGAAATGGCGCTCTAAGACATTCTGACCTTGAAAGTGAAATCTGTAATGCATTTTTAGTGTGCATTTGACCTTGTAGAAGGGAGATCAATTGACTTATATTTTACTGATGTCTTCTAGGCATTTTATGGGCATATGGCTGGCTGCAATGGGGTAAGGCTGAGCAGATGCTGCCCAGAAGCTGAGTGAGAGCTCAAAGCAGCTGCCCATAGTTGTGCTCTGGGGTGGCAGTTATAGTCCTAGAAACCCACAATTTAAGAACTGGTAAGTCTCCCTTCTTCATAGGCATCATTCCCACATCTCCAATGCTTAGGGTATGAGCATTGCCCTTGGGATAGGAGCCACACCAGGAGCCAGGAGCTGGGGTCAGGGTTTGGAACTAGCCACAAGGTCCAAGTTCAGTGGCCAGTCCTGAAGTGGATCCAGGGGTGGTAGTCTTTGAAGTCCAGAGTTCAGAAAATGGCTGATACTCCTGGTGGCTTCATTATACTGCAAGGAGATGTAATTGCTGGATGAGCGTCTCAGCTCTTAACTGCTGCCTTCAATCAGTGAACATTTAATGAAGTCTACACAAATTAATTAGTGTAAGTTGTAAATGCTGAATAAGCTTGAAATACGGTGAAAGAGGTAAAGAAGGAGACAACTGTGCTTTTTAAGAAATAGAAGAGTCACTTTCATTAGAAATGGCTTTGGGGATGACAAGTAGTATGTAAAGAAAAGATGAATTTTCTTCTTTTTTTCACACATACAGTAATTACATTTAGAATTCATAGTTAAAAATAAAACCTAACTCACTTAGGAAGACTGCTGCATGGCACTTGAATTATGTAATATTTCAATATATCGTGTGTGATGAATTGTTAACATGAAAAAGATGATAATGAAAAATATTGACTTTCAACCTGTTTCAAAGAACAGAAATATTTCTGATTTTTAATATATTAGACCAAGAAAAAAAAGGCAGGAAGGAGACCACACATGTGACAGATATAGGAGACGTTACATACTATCTGCTTCATCCCTTTTGGCAGTTGAGTAAGCACTAATCATTTTCCAAAAGAAGTAGGAAGAAAAATTCAACTTTGTCAAAGAAGCACCATTTGGGGCTAATCCGGAACAGAAACAGCCTCTTTTCATGTCTAATAATGGTCCCACTTTCCCAAGTCACCTTGAAATCACCATTTCTTCCTCATATAGCCTTTAGGGTGTTTTGTTTTGTTTTGTTTTTACTTGACCATTTCAGTTTTCTTTAAATAACTCATTTAGCAGTATCGATTGGGTGATCCTAACTTGCCTGGCAGAATTCTGGATTATACCAGTTGTTCTGGAGTCCCATCCAGGTTAGCATTTGTTTAAATTATTTTAAACATAGTTATTTTTAAAATTGATAACTGTGTCGATATGATTTTCATGTTTTATTAGGAATCTTACTATTAACAGCTGTGTTTAAAATAAGACTGGAGGTTGTGTAGTCCTTCAGTTTATCCTTCTGGTTTCTGCTGTGGGCTCTTTCACATTATGTTAAAGGCTTAGGTATACAGTTCTTACTTTAATAACCTTAATACATGGTTACATCTTTTTTTTTTTTTTTTTTTTTTGAGATGGAGTTTCACTCTTGTTGCCAAGTCTGGAGCTCAATGGTGCGATCTTGGCTTACTGCAAACTCCGCCTCCTGGGTTCAAGCAATTCTCCTGCCTCAGCCTCCTGAATAGCTGGGATTACAGGCATACACCACCATGCCTGGCTAATTTTTGTATTTTTAGTAGGGGG
>NW_012119932.1:5973867-6011722 GCF_000951035.1 Colobus angolensis palliatus
CCTCTGCCTCCCGGGTTCAAGCAATTCTCCTGCCTCAGCCTCCTAAGTAGCTGGGATTACAGGCATACACCACCATGCCTGGCTAATTTTTGTATTTTTAGTAGGGGGGGGGTTTCACCATGTTGGTCAGGCTGGTTTTGAACTCCTGACCTCAGGTGATCCAGCCACCTTGGCCTCCCAAAGTGCTAGGATTATAGGCGTGAGCCACTGCACCTGGTCAATACATGGTTACATCTTAATGCATGGTTAAATAAATATATTATATTATAATTATGAGATATATATATATATATGTATATCAACCTTTATGGACCTTTCCAGACTGAAGATGACTAGTATCTCCCTCCAGGGACAGTTTGCAGGGCATCCAATCATAAGACCAAGTGCTCTTGGATACAAAATGTGAGGAGCAGTTAACTTCTTTCTGTTTAAATATTTGACGCTGCTTATCCACTCCTGCTTGGTGTGTCAGCTAGTTGTGCTATAGCCTTATGACCTTCAAGGTGCACAGAAGCATTAGGCTGCCAGTCAGTTGGGAATGGGAAATGATAGGATATGTACATTAATATGTGCATATATATGTATTTGTATGAAAATTAGTGGTTGAGCATTCCTACCACAGAGAATTTAGGGAGTGATGTGAATGTTCTTACTACTGTCATTTATTCTGCAGTACCAATATAAACCTTAAAAAATTGTTCGGTAATTTTAAAAAATTGCAACAAACCATCCAGAGCAATAAATTATGAAAAAAAGAAATATTTCATGAAAAATTAAACAGTAAATTTTTATTTCCTCAGGTATGCTGTTAGTGAATGTGTAACTTGTGATCTTCTAATGAGATGATGGTGACCACATGAAAACCCAAAGACACAAGTCTGCTAAAGAAACACCTTTATCTGTTTAAAAATTAGTAGTTATTTTGAGGCTATGCCCATAGATGACAAGGTATCACATGCAGTGCAGAAGATGTGTTTACATGTCATTCTGAGAGGCATAACTTTTCATTTAGATCAAATGGCTATTCTAAATTTGTGTGTGTGTGTGTGCCTTTAGAGTAAGGATCACCCTCTAGAGTAGTGTCTATTCCTTACGACTAAGGACAGAACTGAAATAGACCTGCTTTAACATAGAATAAAATAAAACTTGACAGAATTGAAAAGGTCAGTGAGTAATTAACTGCCTAGCAGAGTAAAATTTGATATAATTTAAAGGAAGACAACATAACCCACTCTCTACAGTGTATCACCCACAGGGTTCAGCATATATTCACAAATTACTAGACAAAGGGCAGAAAAAAATATGATTAATAATTAAGAAAAAATTAATAAAGCAGACCCTGAGATGACCTTGTATTGTAATTAGCTTAAAAACATATTAAAACTGCTATTACAAACATGTTCAAGGACTTAAAGGAAAAGATGAACATAATATATGAACAGATAAGAAAGCCTATTTGTTAATTTCTTTAAAAACTAAACAAAAATAATATTTTTGTGTGTGATTATATGTGAGAGTAAAATGTATAGTGTTGTGCAGTTAAATTTTTAATAACTGGCTCTTTGAAGAAAAAAAGTCAGTTGCCAAGTGACATGATGTAAATATGACTACTACCAATTTTGAGTAACCAATGTTATGTCAATCAGCTTGCAAAATTTCTGAAAATTTAATGAATCACATCTTTGCTAACTCCAGTGCAAAACTGAAAATGAATAACAATGCTAGCAAAGAAAGAGGGGCAAATGGAATTACAATGTATTCTTTTAAGATTCCTGTATTTTATATTAAGTAGGAAAATATTAACTTTAAGTAGACTGTGCTGTTATACCTTTATATCATAATCCCAAGTAGAACCACTAAAAATAACACACAGATGTATAGCTAAACTATCAATAGTCAATTTTTAAATGGATTACTAAGAGATAATAGAATACAAAGGAAAAGAGGATGGGAGGAGAATATAGGACAAGTTGATAACAACAGCAATCTGGTAGACTTAAACCTAACCATATCGATAATTACGTTAAATATAATTAAACACTACAATTATTAGATAGATATTGTCAGACTAAGTAAGATCTAAATGAAAAGTAATATCCAACTATACACTGTCTATATAAAATTTACTTTAAATACAAAGACCCAGATAAGTTAAAAGTAAAATGATGAAAATATATATACCATAAAAGAGTAAGCTTAGGAAAATTGATGTGATGAAATTAATGTCAGAAAGAATAGACTTAAAGACAATGTGTATCATCATATTCAGAGAGATGTTTCATAATTATAAAAAGTTTAGTTATCAGGAAGACATTATAATCCGCAATGTGTATGCCCTTATAATTAGTTGGAAGTCTTTAATCAAAGTACTCCATGAATAAAGCATAAAAAAGTTTGAGTTTTGAAGATATTAGCTGATTCTAATTATTAAAATAAAGGCTGCAAACAGAAAGGCATTAAAATTTATCCCTGTAGAAGCAAAGGAGGAACATAACAACTTAAGAGATAAGAGCTTAAGTAGTTACCAGTTTTAAAGTTCTATAATTGTTCTGTGGAATATCTTGATTTATGGCAAGACTCTTGGAATGTGTCTTCTACTTTTAATTGGCTACATTTATATTATTCATAAGAATGAAGTAAAACTGAAAGACTTAAGATTATGCAGTATCTAAATTTAGCAAAATATTAAAAAAGAATTAGTAAATAGAGGCAATTCATTTGACATGTTTTGTCTTTAAAAAGCGAAAGAAAGGTGCTTAAAAAGGGGTTAACAGTACTTATGAGAATATTAGGGCTTAAATATTTACATATTTCTATATGAAAAAATAATAATGAGAGTATTTTCTATTTAGTAGAATTTCCTCTGGGCTTCCAATGTACTTTAGCACTTTAGAGTACGGTCATGTAAGTATAGACAATTTCACATTTATTAACCACAAAATGAAACTTTGAACAAGTTTTAGGAAGTCTTATACAAAAATAAAGAGATGATATAACATGCATTCATGAAAAAATTACCAGTAAAGAGTACTTGACACAGAAATGTTGACAAAACTGTTAAAAGCACACAAAAAAGTGTTATTTTTAACTAGTCAGATAATTATATAGAAGACATTTAACATTTTTATAATATGCATGATTGTTTTTGTTTATTAAAAAGTAATTTTATTTTTTTAAAAGGCATGCTATGTTTTAGGTTCATCAGTATAAATATTCCTTGATTGATAAAAACATATTTAAAAAGTATTGTATTGATTATTTTCACTCTCAGTGTTGTCCTGGTTTAGGTGATAGGTTACGGGGTAATCTGCCCAGGAAACAAATTCACTCTGTCAGTCAACCAATTGACAACTACTTCCTGATTACCTAATGCATGCCTGTTAATACCTTTAGAAAGCAAATACGTCTTTTATACTTTCAGAGAGTTTTTATCTGCTTAGGGAAGGTTTATTCACTGGTATAGGTGAAGCAACTAGATAATAATACAGCCACATAGCACCACAGTTGGTCCTGCAGAATCTAAGCTATTTAAACGTGTTGGATTAGCAGCATGAATAAAAATGATGGTCCACAGTAAATGTTGACAATCAATGGTGTTTTGGTTAACTCTTCTGATGCCAATAATACACATCATTCTTTTCTGTTGCTATTCAATGTGACAAGAACTGTCTGTGTTTTGAATCCCTTTGGCTCATTCATTAGCCTTGGAATAAGCAATATTTCCAGGCTTCCAGGCATGTGTGTATTCTGACGACCTAGAGTTTTAACACTGTGACTTATATTTCTCTATTTCTCTTAATGTATTACATATTTTGAAGACTTGGTGAGGATGGGATTAATTGTACAAGCTCATTTGCATATGAATGCCAATTTGATTATAATGAGAATTAAAAAATAACTTTTATTATCTTTGGGAATTTTTTCTTAGACTATTAGTATCTCTTCTTAAGTCATTAAAAAAACAAATATGAAGCTATCTGAGAGGAGGGGAATTAAAGGGAAGGATTTGTTTTACAGAGAGATGGAAAATAGACAATACTTTATCTGATTCATGACTTTTCCCATGGTTAAACCTGCCTTAGCTTTTGGAGACTTTCACCTTAATTAACCCTACCTTTGAGCAGAAAGCTTCCAACATGAGAACATTTTCCCATTTTCTAATCAACTATGCTAAATACTTTAAATATTAGTCTAAGGATCTTACAAATCTAAAATAGATTGCAAATTTTAGTGAAATGTGTACTGACCCTGAGCTAAGTTGTTTGAGACAAGACTAAAAGAACTAGGAAAATCTGAAAGCTTCCCTAATCTAATCAACTCTCATTTGCACAAGCTTTTGCTTTTGCATAAAGACACCTGTGAAACAGATATTCTTATTGTTATTGTTTCGAGTTTACAGACGAAGACACTAAGGAATAGAGACATCAAATCACTTGTCTACTAATAAACTCCTGAGTATCATTTGAATCCAGGTCTTCTGACTTGAAAGACTATTGTTTTCACCACTGCCTAATGATTATATCCTTAAATATCTCTCAGTATCAACCAAGCAAATTTAAAAATTCTTGAATGTTTCTAATCAGGAAGCATTTAGTGGAAGATAAATATTTTGAGGAAATGCTCTATACTATGTCTTCTTCTTGGGTATTACATATTATGAGAAGTCCTGCTGTAGTGACTCACAACTTATTTCAACCAGTGTTTTCCATACAAACAATGACCCAGGATTGTTTCATAGAACTCAGTTTGGGAAACAGTGCCCAATGAAGCAGGTCATTGTGGATTTTAAAAATAAAGGCCATAATCTTAATTTCTTATATTTATTGTTAGCCTTGCCCTGTCTTTTCAGGATTGATTTATTTTTTTCTGAAAAACTCATCTAAGAGTAAATTTTAAAAGTCAAGTATATAATCACCATTAATTTCTGTGGAAAAGCATTTAAAGCATTTTTGGGCCCTTAAGTTAATACCCATTTATAGTAACATGGCATTGAATTTCATAATTGGCAATGATGGCATAGCAGGCAGGGGACTTTCTGTGATGAGTTTGCACTGTGGTGTCTTCCCAGCTTGCTCATCCAGCTTTGTGTAGACGACACAGGCAGTAAGTAAAATGCAGCATGCAGGATGCCAGGACAATGCACACAAAAACTGCATACATATTGCTAAGGTCTGAATATTTACGTGTATCCCAGATTCATATGTTGAAGCCTAACCACCAAGGTGATTGGTATTAGGAGTGGCCTTTGGGAGATGGTTAGATCAGAAGGACAGAGCCTTCAGGAATGGGATTTATGCTTTTATAAAAGAGATCCCAGGGTGCTGCTTTTTCGCTTCCACCCTGTGAAGACGCACTGAAGAGGGCATCTTCTGATGCCATCTGTGAACAAGGAAACAGGCCCCACCAGATACTGAATCTGCTGGTGCCTTGATCTTGGGCTTTCTAGCCTCTATAAATTTCAGTTGTTGATAAGTTACCCAGGCTATGGCGTTTTCAAAATTAACATCCCAAATAGACAGACAAAAATGATGCACAATGTCTTCATAATGAAACATTTAATTTCACAAAGAACCAAACAGAACAGTCAAGGCCAAAGAAATCAGTGAAAGCAAGACACCCATTCTATAAGATTTTCATGACTATAAAATGGGCAAAGCATGAGTATTTTGAAAGAAGGATTATAGGTGACCTGTGGCAACCATATAATTGGGAGCATGATAAGAAGTGGCTCTTGTTTTACTGGGCAAGCTGCTGACATGTAAAATCTGATTTTTTCCTCATTATTGAGAGGTAATGTGCTGAAATTAGAACTAGGAATCAAATGAGCCTTTTCTCATAATTGAATTCTTAAAATCCAAATGGATTTATCCTAGAGTGTGATTATGATGTCATTCAATTTATATCAAGATTCTATTCATTTTCTCATTTGATCTTTGCAGTAGCTGTCAGGTGGCCATGTTAGGGCTCAACACCAAATTTTCTAACTCTAAGTCCAGTCTTATTCCGTTGGTCTTTTGGGCTTATCATCTTAGTTCCTAGACCCTCTGGCACCCTCCAAACCCCAGGCTCTAAGGTGTTAGCTTGAGATCCTAGACGAGTCTCATTTACTTTGAGCATCTTTTAAAAAAGCAAGATCAGATTCATATTAAAGAGAGCAAGGACTCTGGAGCCAGGTGCCTGGGTTTCTTTACCTGTAAAGTGGGATAAGAACAGGACTCAATTTCAGAGAATTATTGTATTGTGAGGACTAAAGAGTTAACCCATGAAAAGTATTTAGAATAGTACATGGCAAATAAACACCAGAAACAGTAATAATTGCTATCAGACCTCACAGTACAATTCAACAGATCCTTATGGAGCAGTCCATGAGCCAGGCCATACCTTTGGAGGTGCACACCAAAACTGACATGGCTCCTTCCCTGCTAGAGTTTATGGTCAGTGGTGGGGACAGACACAGAAAAGATGACTGTTGTATAATGAAGTACATGCAGGGATAGAATTATGCATAGAAGGCATGTGGTTTGTTTGTTTGTTTGTTTTTTTAAACAGCTTTTTTGAAATCCAGTTAACAGAATAAATTGCACATCTTTAAAGTGTACAATTTGATGAGTTTTGGCATATGTCTATACTCAGGAACTTATCATCATGACATAATGAACATTCCACAGTTTCCAGAAGTTTTCTCAAGACTCTTCAGAATTCCTCCATTTAACCCTTCCCCCATATTCCCAGGTAACCATAGATATACCATCCATTGTTTGGATTTTTTTCCAATTTTTAGAATTTTCCTCTTCATAATCATCTTGAGATTCATCTCTGGTGTTATGCGTATCACTAGCTCATTCCTTTTTATTGTTGCATATTGTTCCATTATACGGATGTGTTGCAATTTGTTTATTCATTCACCAGCTGATGGAAATTTAGGGGGTTTATAATTTGGGGCTATTACAGGTAAAGTTGCTAAAAGCTCTTTAAAATAAAACACTTTATACAATTTAGCGAGTCTGGACAGATGGATAAACCCACAAAACCATTGCTACAATCAAGATACAGAACATTTCTATCATTCTAAAATGCTTCCTCGTGGCCTTTTGCAGTCCACCTCTCCTTCCACCCAGATCCCAGGCAGCCAAGGATCTGTTTTCTGTCACTAAAGATGAGTTAGCATTTTCAAGAATTTGATATAAATGGAGCAATGAAGTATGCATGCCTTTGTGCCTGTTTTTTACTCAGTATAGATCTGTTTTTTTTTTTTTTTTTTTTGAGACGGAGTGTTGCTCTTGTCACCCAAGTTGGAGTGCACTGGTGCAATCTTGGCTCTCTGCAACCTCTGCTTCCTGGGTTCAAGCGATTTTCCTGCCTCAGCCTCCTAAGTAGCTGGGATTACAGGTGCATACCACTATGCCCAACTAATGTTTGTATTTTTAGTAGAGATTGGATGTCACCATGTTGGTCAGGGTGGTCTTGAACTCCTGACCTCAGCACAGATTTTTTAATTCACCCCTACTGTAGTGTTTATCAGCATTTCATTCCATTTTGTCACTGAGTAGTATTCCACTAAATGTATATGCCACAATTTGCTTATTCATTTGATGGGCATTTGTTTGTTTTCCAGTTTGGGGTTATTGGGAATAGCTGTGAATAACTTTGTGATGATTTAAAAAGTTGTACTTCTACGAGTTCTCTACAAACTAACCCAGCACAGAGGTCAGTTGGTTACTCCTCAATGTAGTTTCAGAATCAGCAACTGTTCTCAGCTCTCTGGACCTGTGAATCTGTGACTAATTTTACTTTTCCCTTTGATTTGTTTCTCTGTACTGTTCAGAGGTAAATTTGAGGACCAGTTATAGCAGTCATACAATTGTTATTGCATGTATATTTTGTGTGCTGATATTATCCCTGACTTATTTTGCCTTCTTTCATTTTATATACTCTCACCCCTAATTTTATCATCTATTAATTTTTTTGTTACATTGTATATTTTTATAAGACACCTCAAATTCATTTTTTTTAAGGAGAGAGAGTACAAATGAAAGAAGTGTTAAACGTGGCATAATATGAAAAGCTCCTGGAAGCTTCCCTCTGCCCCCAAATATCTTGCCTTTCTACTTATCAGGAATACTTGAAATTCTTCCATTAGAGAGTCATTCCGTTAGATTAAGAAGTATTTCCACTAAGGAAGAAATCCTCAAAGAGAGACAATACCTTAATCTTAGGTCACAGACATGGGAATTTATTGTTTCTGAATGTTTCCAACTGAATAGCTGGAGATTGAGGTTGATAGAAGTAAAGACAGTACAGGAGGAAGGAGAAATCACTACAGGGTAAAAAATGGAAAAGTATGAGAAAAGAGTTGGAAGGAAGAAACAGGAGGAGAAGACACCATTTTCTGATTTTGCTCATCTCCTTGTTGAGAAGTGAGAATTTTAGTTTTTATTTAAGTTTTGCTTTTTTGGGGGGAGGCATCTTCTCAAGGTAGGAATTTAGTTAAATAACAATGACAACTAATACTTCCTTGCTGAACTACCTGGAAATCTTTGATTACTGAAGCATAGAAATAGAATTTAAAAGTGAATACTTAGAATCCCAATTTAAAGTCATCCAGTTACAGAGTAGAAATTGTTTATGTTTATTTTCTCTTCAGTACTGAAGCAGACATGTTGTGAGGTGAAGTAAGGAACAGGCGAAATATAGACTGCAATGGAGAGAAAAATCTTATTTATGTACTACGAAAGGTAGGTGTCAGACACAATTGGCAATTGTAAATACACACCCCCAAATCAAAAATCTTGAAAAGGAGTCAATGTAGTACTTGAAAGCAATTCTGAAAAGAAACAGAAGGAAAAGGGAGAGAGAAAGTAATCTCCCCTCCCCTTCCTCCCTGCAACAAACCAACTAAACAAAGTCATGGGAATGTGAATGAAAAACTAGATGTCAGAAAAAGTATCGAGTGCAGGAAAGAATGATTCTGGCAAAACAGAATGATTCTGGCAAAACAGGAAAAAAAAACCCAAAACATCAGCAAGCAGCTGAATTGTAGATTTAGAATACTTAGCAGTTTGCACATGCCTTGCTGATGAAAATCTTGTTAATGGGAGCAAAATTCCTTATGATATCAAGTTCTTGCAAATATTTTACCCTTTATAGATGCAAGTCTAAGCCCACTCCATGGTTTGGCAAATTTATGTTAAATGACTACATAGACTTGTATTTGATTAAAAGTTCATTTTTGTAGCTGCCAGGAGAAAAGTCAATTAGGTAATTCTCCATTATAGACAACAGAAATAGAAAGGGAAAAATGAACGGTTGTAGGTCCTTTGGGGCAGTAGTTGATGGATATGCTTTCTGCATGAAGCCCGGGTTTCTTTTATTACTCAGTCCTGAATCTTGATCGCAAATGGGAGGCGACATTTCCTTTTAGAGCTAAGCTATAAACATCGTAGTTAAGAAATCCAACTACAAAACATACAGGTTATAAACAGATGTACATTACCGCATTTTCTAGGAAAGGGGACTTGGGGAATAGTTTAATTGTATCACCCCTACAGTGTGGGAGCCTGAAAGGATGACAGTAAAGTGCTTCATGAATATTGATTAAAGTGGTAAATAAGGATGGCTGCATGGGTCTCTATATCTCAATACGGCAACATCCTGGGAAAAGAAAAATAACGCCAGAACCTATAAAGTCCTCGTTGCCACCTGTGTCAGAGAGTCATATTACTCACAAATGGCACAGCCAGGCTGAATTGTAGCTATTCTCTCCCAGATCACAGTTATATTTTATTACCCACTCCATTCTCATTTAGTTGCTACCACTTACTTTCATTGCCTGTGGAGTCTCCCAGTTATTTTCCCGGAGACTCGCGGGTGGAGATACAGGGTTATGTACAAGCTGAGCTTGGGAAAGCATGCCTGGGTCTCTGGTGTGTCATAGCCTCAGTGTACTAACATTTGCCATCAGCAATCATGTCTTATATATTTTTGGATCCTACTTGAAGTTTTGTTTTTAAATTATCAGAGTCACAGTTTTAAATTTCTTTATCTTAATCTTCCCATTTTGCCCACTAGGCTATAACGACATTGAAAATTAGAAAAATTATCCTGTAGATAAATCTTGAGGTTTAATCTTGAGGACTGGTTTATTTTTATTTTCTCAGATCAGGAATAAGATTAGCAAACTCTTCCAAATCTAATTCATAGGTTGACCCTTTTGGACTGGATTCTTTTTTTTTTTTCTTGAGATGGAGTCTCACTCTGTCACCCAGGCTAGAGTGCAGTGGTGCAATCTTGGCTCACTGCAACCTCCGCCTCCTGGGTTCAAGTGATTCTCCTGCCTCAGCCTCCCAAGTAGTTAGGACTACAGGTGTATGCCACCATGCCCAGGTAATTTTTTTTTCCACGTTGGCCAGGATGGTCTCAATCTCTTGACCTCATGATCCGCCTGCCTTGGCCTCCCAAAATGTGGGGATTATAGGCGTGAGCCACTGCACCCAGGCAAGAGTCACAGTTTTAAATCTCTTTATCTTAGACCTACCATTTTGCCTTCTAAGCTATGAAGACATGAAAATTAGCAAAATTCTCCTGCAGATAAATCTTGAGGTTTAATCTCGAGGACTGATTTATTCTTATTTTCCCAGATCAAGTCTAAGATTAGCAAACTCTTCTAAATCTAATTCATAGGTGACCCTCTTGGACTGGATTCTTTTTCGATCCATTTTAAATTAATGTGTAAAGTCCCCAAATGGCAACATTTTTATTTTTCACAGGGAAAGGATTAAAAATGAAGGTGGGAATTCCTTACCTTTCAGGCTACAGCTCAGTTAGGAGTCTGGTTAGTGCTACAATAACTAACTCATCTAGGCTTTGCTAAATGCTTGTTGAACTGAATTGGATAAAACTAAGAAGGTATATATTTGGGTAATTAGAATTTCACATTGACACCTACTCTGTTTTCATGGGTTTTGAGATCATAGTGTTTTCCCAGCCACATCCCTGCCAAATGATGTGACAGTCAAAGTTCTGGGATCATGTTCCTGTTCCTGCATCTGGTTAGTATATTACCCCATTAGGCAATATAACCCACTCCATAGGCTCATTTCTGGTCTTCACCTGTTCCACAAGTGTGACTTTTCTAGCACAGTCCCTCAATTTACAAAAGCTCTTAGAATCCAGTTTTGTGTATCAAATAACTTTGCTCTGAAATCTTCAGGCTTTCATCCGAGTCCTTCAAAAGCCACAGCTGTAGCTTCTGTCCACAACATCTTGAGGAGATATGGTTGGTAAATACTGTTTACACTGTCTGCTGGATCTCACCGTGTGTAATTGGCTAGGGTACAAGTCAGCCAGCACCACAGACAGTTCACGTTGCTTTGCATTGCAATGCTATGACTTCCTAACTTTGAGAGGCAGAATTTGTGGTGATCCAGTTTTCCTGGCATCACGGCCCTGTGTTTCAATCTTTGTGACTGTCTTCAGGATGTTCAGGGAAGCTTTAAAAACCATGCTTGTTGATTTCCATACATGCTGTCTTGTGTTTCTGTTCACGAGCCAACTAGCCCATCGTAAGATAGGAGATACACAGGTTCCAGTAGGTGATAGCATTTTTTCCCTCTGCTTTTTAGAGGCACACAGCTACATGACACACCACCGGAAACCAAAGCCAGTACTTTATTTTCACAGACTATTGAAATTTCAATGTACCCATAGGACATTTTTTTGTTTCACTTTTTTTTCTTCCACATTGATACCGGCAATTGTTGCACTGCGTCCTGGTTGATGCCAAATTATATACAATCTACTTATCTACTTTTACCAGACTTTAAGTGTAGACTGTAGAAAGGGGGAAAAATCATATGTAAGCCTTAGAAATGGAATTCAGCTGTAAGTTCTGGAAAGGCTGGCAAACAGGCATCTTCCTGCTTAGGTTCGTGCATTCTGTTAGTTTGAGAAAGAGTCCATAGTTGTTTTTGGGATAACTGAATGGGAGAAGCTGAGTGTGAGGAAACATCGACAGCATTCAGTTCTTGCAGGGGCCTCATGACAGTTTTTAGTGAGGTGAATTCCTAGAAAACGGATGTGAATACTCATGTTCAAATATAAATACCCAAATTTGCCTCAAGCTAAATATAAATTTTAGAACATTATGCTTTTGCTGTGGTTAATAATGGCATTGCCATTCCGTTTCAACACATTGGCATTTGGAAATTGAATGGATATCTCTGTTCAACTTTTCATCTTAATTCTGGTTGCCAGATTTAGCAAACAAAGATATATGTCACCCAGTCAAATCTCAATTTTAGATATACAACAAAGAGATTTTAAGTACAAGTGTGTTCCATGCAATAATTGGACAACTATTGCATGTGGCATACTTTATACTAAGACATTCTTTGTGGATCTGAAGTTCAAATGTAACTGTGCTTTTCTGGCAATGTAAATCTTAATGTAGCTAAGTAATCCCATCAAAACCAGCCTTCATTTCATTTTTATTTTGCCACTCTCTGATTCTGGACACCTGAATGAAAAGCGAGGTCTTCTTTTAGCACCACGCTGAGAATTCCACAAATTCAGTATTATTCACATCTGCAAAGAGAGGTAAAGGCCTTTAATAAAAGAGGCATGAAAAGGAAATCTGACTTCTTAACTACAGAAATTCACATCTATAATCCTCTCCCAGTTCACCCAACTCAAGTCATTAGCACATGATATTTTGCAGCTGGCTGAGCCAGCTGTTGTTACTGGGATTCAGGTGGGGATAAAGGGACATTTACAATTTTTATTTCAGAGCTCCCTTCCAAACCCAGACAAATAAATATCTAGCAGCAGGTGATGCAAAGAACCAATGAAAATAGTTGAAAACAGACAGAATGTCATCATTTGGACAAATGCAAAATGCAAAATCTAGCCTGGGGTATAAAATCCTGGAATGTAGTGCCTGCCATTTGCTTTCCCCAGGTGGAATATTTGATATCTTCAGTGTGCAGATGTGTGAGGTTTATATCGCCTCACAGCGTCATTGAAAATGGGCCATTAGGGCCCCTCTGAGGTATAAATTTGTCCACCAAAAATGGTCCAATTACTAAATTATTCTCCTGATTCTCGTGTTCAGCCCCATTTTCTCAGTCATAAGTTAGAGGAACATAGCCATTACTTTTGAAGTTTCCACTGTTAAGTGTCCAGACCTGAGGCATTCAGGACTGTGCCTCCAACTAATATGCAGTCTCTAATTACTTCAGAAACACCACTGAAGTCCTGCTCTTCTTGTATCAGAGGCTTGGAATATTACCGTGATTTGCACTTGAAGGCTAACGACTGTATCTCCTGGCAGGGCCACTCGGGACCAATGGTACAATTAAACCATTATTGTTGTAACGTTTCTGGAACTGGGTTCAATTTCTAACATCCGCTTACCGATGTATTCTTTTTGAAAAGTTGCTCATTTGAAGTCCTTTCCAAAAGCAATAAAACCGTCTTTCAATTTCAATCTCAACTCAAAGTCAAGCAAACTGTTTTCTTTTTCTTTTGAAATCAAGCTTAATCTTTCTGAGAGGCTTGAGCAGCTCAAGAAGTATTCCTGCTGGGGCTTCAAATTGTTCACACAGCTTATATGGGGCGGGGTGAATATCATGGAGCAAGCTTCTAAAGGTGTTCTTGGCCAGGGTGCTTTGATCCTTAGTGACACTTGAGAAGGATAAGTGAGTAATTCCATTGTCATGGCCATCGCTACTTGGGTTACCCCTGGGATGACCAGAGCCTCACAGAGAGGTGGAAGAGGTGAGGATTTGGTTCTCCATATATGTTGCACCTGCTATGAAACCCTCAGTCACTTAGCTACCAAATAATATTCCCACTCCTTAGCCTGACTTTGAACGCCTCTAAGGAGGTTCAATTGGTCTATAATGACATTTCAACTAGACAATCCTTCACTGGGAGGGATTGGCCCGCACTTTGCAGAATGTTTAGGGTACATGGTTTTCCTGTCACTCTACCAACCAGATATTTCCAAATGATCCCTAGGGGTGGGTGATGCTCCCGATCAGAGCCACCCTTTCAGAATATGGTCCCAATTTACCTTTTCCACTTATACTCCCATTATTCCACTGGGTGAGTACTGTTTCCAGACATAGTATTTACTCTTTGCTGCTGTGAGGATTAAATAGGATATTAGTAAAGCAGCTCGTATGGTGAATTGCTCCTTGCACTTGGGAGCAATGCACTGTATGAATTGCTTTACTAATATCCCATTTAATCTTAGGAAAGGAACAATTTTTATCCCATTCATATCCTAGGAGCAATCAATATTTCATTTAATGCTAGGAAGGCAGCAAGGCACTGTACCTGCACTTGCTTCCATCCTGTACATCACTTTGCTTTCACTCTTATTCCTTCCATCTGGGTGGAATGTACTTTTCTGACCTCTGAATATGGAAATCCTACCTTCTTTTAGATATAATTTGACTGATATATGAAATCTCTTATAATCTCCTTATTCTCTATGTTCATTCACTGCTCAGAGTCTGGGAGAGACATTCAAGGACTAAGTTGGAGAGACAAATGAAATTGTATTTATAGTATGACAAGTACAATGACGAAGCCAAACCCAGGCTGCAGAGAGTGATCGTGGTAGGCAGAAGACAGTGATCATGGTAGGTTTTCTACAAAAGTGATGCTTGGGATGAGTTTTGAAGGCAAATATTTGATTAGGTAAGACCTGACATCATAGTTCACGTCTGTAATCCTAGTGCTTTGGGGGCCAAGGTGGGAGGAGTATTGCTTGAGGCTAGGAGTTCGAGACCAGCCTGGGCAACATAGTGAGACCCCTACATCTGCAAAAAATAAAAAAATTAGCTCTGCGTGGTGGTGTGCACCTATAGTCCTAGCTACTCAGGAGACTGAGGTAGAAGGATTGCTTGAGCTCAGGAGGTTGAGGCTGAAGTGAGCCATGATTGCGCTACTGCACTCCAGCTTGGGCGATAGAGGAGATCCTATCTTTTTATAGTATAGTATAGTATAGTATAGTATTATTATTATTTTTTTGAGACAGAGTCTTGCTCTGTTGCCCAGGCTGGAGTGCAATGGCATGATCTTGGCTCACTGCAACCTCCACCTCCTGGGTTTAAGTGATTCTTTTGCCTCACCCTCCTGAGGAGCTAGGATTACAGGGATATGCCACTGTGCCCTGCTAATTTTGGAATTTTTAGCAGAGACAGGGTTTCACCAGGCTGGTCTTGAACTCCTGACATCAAGTGATCCACCCGCCTCAGCCCCCCAAAGTGCTGGGACTATAGGCGTGAGCCTGGCAAGATCCTATCTTTAAAGAAAAAAGAGAGTTGATTAGATGAAAGGGAAAACATAGGTTCAAAAGCCTGTTTGTAGTAGTTCATTCTGGTTGATGCAAATGGAGCATGTAGGGAAGTGTCAGGCAATAAGACCAACAATGGAGCCAGGAGCCAAATCATCAAGAGTTTTGTAGGTGGGCTGTGGGATCTGGACTTTATTCTGCAAACTGTGAAAGCAGCTGAAAGATTTTGTTTCTCTTATTACCTTTTTTCTACCTTATGCTATAATTTCTTATGGATAGACGAATTTTTCCAAATGAGACTATCCTCCTCATGGGTAGCTATATTTTTTCATCTCTGTGTTTTCTACAGAGTTTACCAAAACCTTTTGCCAATTGCAGATTTGCTGGGACTAGTTTGGATTAATAAAGGAAGTAATGAGCCTCGTGGAATCTTGTTCTCATGTAAAGAATGCATATTCGTGTGTTTCATCTTAATAAATTGACATGGGATTTGGATTTACCTTTAAACCTATTTAGCAGTTAGCATTTTTTTTTTTCCTTGTATAAGCAGTTGGCTTCCAATTTCTTGGGTCACTGATGGCCAGTTGTGAGTGGAACCACTATTCTTTTAGTTCTACTATTCATTTTCATATTTATAAAACACTGTGTTGAATAGCTGGTGGTCACATGGGTAAAAATAAAAAAAAGATAAATTAAAAATCAGAGGCTGTAGCTACCCCCTCTTCCTTCTTTGGAAAAAAACCTGGACCCCAGGTCGTCCCATTTCTCTGTCCTGAAAGCGAGAAAGCTCCAGCCAAATGGCTTCAACAGAGGAAGAGAAGCTCAGAAATGTGGCTGGTTCATGGGAAAAGGCTTTGTCTTAAGTCTCCAAACTGTCAGCATTCACACCCTGCCTTATCTCAGTTGACAGAAAATTGGAGGAGAAATATTTAAAATCCTCTTGGGCCCTAAGGGCTGGAAAGCAGACAGACTGCTCTGTTCTGAAGGAGCTGAAACTCCAAGTGATGGATTATCTTTGCAGAACATGAAACAGAGTGCATTTCTGTCATCTGTCTGCTTCTACCCATTCATGGTCTGAATGCTCATTCTCTTATTCTTTATTGAGAAGGGGGACATGACTGGAAGGTCACAGGGTTCCACCTCAGGAGGAAGGTAGTTAACTGGTTAAATTAGCCTTACATCAGCCCCAGGGCTTATGGGAAATCCTATCGGGAAGAATTTTTATAGCTCTAATGGCCAAGATTAATTAAGCTGATTCATAATAAACCCATACAACGAGGTGACACTTTTACAGATGTGCCAAACTTTGGCCAGCCAGAGACTCATTTTACCAGCTTCTTCTTTTACAGTTTAAATGAATAGAGAAAAAAATAAAATAAAATGCACGTGATTTCTGTTTGCTTTGTGCACGTTGATCGGCCTTGGTTGAGGATCTGCCCGCAGATCCGGGATGAAGGGGATTCTCTCTTGCTTGTCATACTTTTCCCCTTGTTCTGCAGCCTGTGATGTGGATAGAGACGAGGTGAGAGCGGCAGCAAAAAGAGAAAACACCTGATTAGGTAACGTGTGTGTTTTCCATAGTCCCCTCTGGGCTATTTAAAATGAATGTCATGGCTTTTTAATGCGCAAGCTTTGAAAAAATTGGTAAGAGTGTGCATATGTTCTGCCCCTATCTGATCTCATCATGACAAATCATTACACCAGATTGACTCACATATGATTCTGAAACATGGACGATTTCCTGTTCATATTACGGCTATCATATGCCAACATTAAGGCAGAGTTTCTCAGCCTTGGCACTATGGACATATTAGTCTCAATAATATGTTGTGAGGGGTCGTTCTGTGCATTTCAGGACCTGCCACGGCATTCATGGATTCCACCACTAGATGAAATAGTCCATTCTTAATAATTAAAATTGTCTCCAGATATTGCCAAATGTCCTGGAATGAAAGGTGGGCAAAACCCACTGCTCTAAGGCATATTGCATTTAATGGGTATTCACTAATAAAATTACAGCCTTAAAGTCAAGAAGTTCACCTGCAAAACTTGCATGTCCATGTATTAATAATTACCCGGCACCTACTGTCTTTCCTACGTAGCCAACGCTTAGCTAGATGCTAATTCTAAACAATGAAGAGCCCTGGGCAATCAGTGTTTTGAAGTGCTAAGAGCCCCTAGTGGGGATACTAACCCATAGTTAAATGAAATGAAATGAGCTATTACACTGAAATGAGAATATAAATCAACGAGGTTCCAACTTGCCCATCACAGATGGACGTTTGTCATAAGCTAAACGGTGCATCCCGGAAAACACTGGGGCAAGTCTTGCTGGCCAAGCAAGGGCTGAATCCTGCCAGTTTTGGTTTTGTGGGATATTGTTTTCACCAAATCTGTCACAATAAATTATGAAGGAGTTAACAGATACTTGGAAAGAATTCAAGTTCTCCAAAAGATAAGGAAAGCATTGTGTTTATTTATTTGTTTGTTTATATGTTGGCTACTTTCAAAGGTGATTTAAGATTTTTATAATAAAGTCATAATTGATGAATTTTTCTTTTCCGACTTTTCCTGGGGAAACTCACTCAAGTCCATGACTTCAACAATAACTTAGATTGATTTTTCATTTTCGATTGATCATTGATTTTTTCTTGGTGTCCAAAATTCTTTTTTAATTGAGATATAATTTATATATTAAAAATTATATATAACCTCAGAAACATACATTTTACACTTTAAAGAATATAATTTAGCGGTTTTTAGCATATTTACAAGGTTATATAACCATCACCTCTGTGTCATTTCCAAGCATTTCTCACCTGAGAAAGAAACCGTGTGCCCATTAGCAGTCACATATAGTCTCCCTGCCCTTGTTCCCACCCCTGGTTCCTGGAATTACTAATCTGCTTTCTGTCTCTGTAGATTTCCCTGTTCTGGGCATTTCATTTCCATGGAATCATATAGTATGTGGCCTTTGGGGTCTGGCTTCTTTCACCTAGCATAATGTCTTCAAGGTTCATCCTGAGCTTGAAACCTATTTCTCCAACAATAAGCTTAATCAGCCTGTCTATGCCTCAACTGATCTCACCCACACTCCTCCAAAACTATCCCCACTCTCAGTCAGTGGTGCCCAGTTTCGCAAACTGTAAACCTGGAGACCATCATAGGCAACTCCTTCTTCCTCATTTACAACCTCCAGTTGGTTATGGAACTTCTCCATCTCTGGTGCCACTGCCTTCAGAACCCCTGCTAGAATGGTTTAATAGCCCTTAACAGGTGTATTAGTCTATTTCCATACTGCTATGAAGAAATATCCGAGACTGGGTAATTTATAAAGAAAAAGAGGCTTAATGGACTCACAGCGTCACATGGCTGGGAAGGCCTCACCATCATGGCAGAAGGTGAAGAAGGAGCAAAGGCACATTTACCTGGCGGCAGGCAAGAGAGCATGTGTGGGGGAACTGCCCTTTATACAACCATCAGATCTCGTGAGACTTATTCACTATCACCAGAACAGTACAGGAAATCCTGCCCCCATGATTCAATTACTTTTCACCAGTTCCCTCTCTTGACACGTGGGGATTATGGGAGCTACCATTCAAGATGAGACTTGGGTGGGGACACAGCAAACCATATCAGCAGGTCATTTTGTTTTCAGGCTCACCATACTCCCTGCATTCTCCACACTTTTTCTGCAGTGATCTTTTGACCGTCTTCCTCTCCTGCTGAATTCCTCTGTGGTTGACCTTTGTCCTCTGGAGCAAGGCCAAAAGTCTCAGCAGGGCATATAAGGCCTCTTCTGATCTAGCCCTTTCTACTGACTTTCCTACTTCTCCAATCTGTTCTCTTACTTTTTCTCCCACCCTGTACTCACACTTCAGCTGTAACACACTTCTTGTGCTCTCTCAGAGACCCTGTGTGTTTTCACTCTGTCTTTGGATTAAACATGACAAAGGGACATGCTGTTCTTTTAGTCTGGAATGCCTGGTTGCTCCTTCTTCTCCAGAAAGCCATCTCTGATATCTCCCACCCTTAATCTGGGCAGTAGCTTTTTCTCTCATGCTTATGTATGTCAGAGCAATGGCCCCTCTGTAATTTTCTGTTTCCTACCTATCATTCCCTCTAAATCGTGAGGCCCTCAATATAGACATTGTGCTTTTGCATTAGTCTGCTGGGGCTGCCGTCACAAAATACCACAGGTGGTTTAAACCCAGGCATTTGTTTTCTGTCAGTTCTGGAGGCTGGGAGTCCACAATCAAGGTGTTGCAGGTTTGGTTTCTTCTGAGGCCTCTCTTTCTGGCTTGCAGATGGCCTCATTTTTGCTGTGTCACACCTCTTGTCTGTACATGCCTGTGTCCTGATCGCTTCAGTCATACAGGATTAGGGTCAACCTAATGACCCCATTTTAATTTATTTACCTCCTTAAAGAAGATTCTATTTCCAAATACCATCACATTCTGGGGTTCTGGGAGTTAGGACTTCAACATATGAATTTGGAGAAGACACAGTTCAGCCCGTGACAACCTTCCATTTTCACTTTCCCAATACCTAGTCCTTAATTAGGGTCTCAAAAACATGAGGATAAATAAAAGAATATGAGATTCAAGGCCATGGAGAGGAAGGTGATCAGAAAGGAGGGAGGAGGGAGAAAAGAAGGAAGGTGCCAAAAAAGCATACCAGAAACTCAAGGCTTCATTGCTAAGTCTTCACCTCAAATTTAGTGCTGGGCTCAATTCTGACTTCCTCAGGCCAGGAATGGGGGAAAACACTAAGAATTACTCACACTTTATAAAAGATTATTTTCAGTATAGAGAGTTTATAACATTCAAAGAGATCGACATATTTTATAACTTTTTTTTTTGTGAGATAGTCTTTCTCTGTCATCCAGGCTGGAGTGCAGTGGCATGATCTTGGCTCACAGCACCCTCCACCTCCCAAGTTCAAGTGAGTCTCATGCCTCAGCCTCCTGAGTAGCTGGGATTACAGGTACACACCACTGTGCCTGGCTAAGTTTTGCAATTTTTTTCTTTTTTTTAGTAGAGATAGGGTTTCACCCATGTTGGCCAGTCTGGTCTCAGATTCCTTACCTTAAGTGATCCATCCACCTTGGCATCCCAAAGTGCTGGGATTATAAGCATAAGCCACTGTGCCTGGCTGTATTTTATAACTTTAAATTTCCCTCTTTAAGAGTATTCATTTCTGCCATTTCTTTTTGGATTGTGTTTAAATTTAGAAAACTAGAAAAACTTTGTGATCTAGGATTTATAAAGTTAATTATAAAATCTAATTTCATTCATTTACTTGGCCAGGTGGGGGAATAAAAATAAGTGGTATTTAAATTTAATTCGCTTCTGAAAACGACTTTATTATGCCTAATATGAGCAGGATTGTCACCACATTTTCTGTTTCTGTCTTCAATATGATTAAGTCCTCCTACAGAGGATTTAGCACTGACATTTGAAGGAAATTGATAGAGAACTGGAAGCAGATAAGAAACAATTCTTTAGCCTGTGACTTATTTTCAGGAAAGATGGCCTATGTAAGGTTGTGTCTAATTTAAGAGTTCAGTAAAGGTCTTCAATTTTGGGTGCTATTGACATTACAAGAAACACAGGAGCTTCAACTTGGTCTCATGTGACTTTTGGCAAGACATCTACTTCATCGGGTGCTCAGGTTTTTCCTCCAATGCGAGAGAAGGTTAGATCAGGATCTCTAAGGACCAGTCTAGTGCTCTTATTGTGAAATTTTATGAACCCTGGAAAGCTGCAGAAATTAGTATTTCTGATATTCTCCCAATAATTTTAATCTAGTAACTGACATCACTATCAACCATCATTTTTGCCAAAGTTTATTAAGTAATTAGCAGGTGGCCAGGCTGTGCTGAGTGAATGCTTTGTATACATTACTTATTTAACACTCCTTGCAAACGAGGAAAGCATTATTGTACCTTAATTTTACAGATAAGATGACTGAAGTTTAGAAAAAATCTGAAACTTCTGCTAATAAATAGAGGTGCAGCCGGGTATAGTGGCTCCTACCTGTAATCCTGGCACTTTGGGAGGACAAGGTTGGTGAATGGATTTCTTGAGGCCAGGAGTTTGAGACCAGGCTGGCCAACATGGCGAAACCTCGTATCTACTAAAAACACAAAAATTAGGCAGGGGTGGTGTTGCACACCTGTAATCCCAGCTAATTAGGAGGCTGAGATATGAGAATCGCTTTAGCATGGGAGGAAGAGGCTGCAGTGAGCTGAGATCATGCCAATGCACGCCAACCTGGGTGACAGAGCGAGACTCTGTCTCAAAAATAAATAAAGAAATAAATAAAGTTGCTTCCAACTGAATGCTAGTTACGTAATTTTGTGATTTGGTTATAAGTTCTAACCATTGTGTAATATTACCCACGGGAAATAAATATTTGGTTAATACTGAGCTTAGACTGGGCTTGTTAGAGCAGAGTTTAGCAAAGCATGGTGTGTCTACTATGACAGTATGTGAGACCCTCTAAAACGACATTAGAACTTTTGGAGCCCAGTTGTCAAAGTCCACTGGGAACACATCTGAAGTCAGAGTTGAGATTCTTCATCTTGCTGCTGTGTGGGGGAGTATACAGAGCAACTGAGGAACACCCAGTAGAGGAAGGTGGCAGCCACCTACTCTACATGTTGGGCTTATGCTGAATGATTCTGAGAAGGAGATGTCATGGCTTGAATTATGGCACCCCCTGCCACACACACACACACACAAAGATGTGTTGAAATCCTTACCCCCAGCACCTCAGAATATAACCTTATTTGCAGAATTTGACCTTATCAGGTCTTTACAGAGGTAATCAAGTTAAAATTAGGTCTTTAGGGTAGACGCTAATCCAATATGACTGGTGTCCTTATGAAAGGTGGGAACTTTGGACACAGAGACAGAGATGCACAGAGGGAAGATGATGTGAGGACACACAAGGAGAAGACAGCCACGTGACTGGAGTGAAGCATCTCCAGGCCAAGGAATGTCAAGGATTGCCCACAAACGTTGGAAGCCAGAGAGGTAAGGACGGAGTTTTTCCCAGAGCCATCTGAGGGAGCAGGGCCCTTCTGACACCTGGATTTTAGGCTTCCAGCCTCCAGAGTTATGAGACAGTACATTTCTGTTGTTTTAAGACACCCGGTTTTGGTATCTGGTCACAGCAGCCCCTGGAAATGAACACAGGGGTGCAGGGAGCTGAGCTCAGTTCTGGGTTGGTTGCCGTCAGTTCAGCAAACTGCTGTCTCAGTGAGCTTTGTTCAGAGGATAGAAGGAAAAAGGGGGCTCTGGGAATATTAATTGTAAGAATGCACTGATGGTTTAAAAGAAAAAATTGTTGGTCAATTTGCAGCTGCCTCGCGGCTTTGTATGGGTTTTATTAGAAATATTGTTGTTCTGTTAGGAACATCCTGATCTGACCATCAATAGGGTTGATTTCACTCTCTCAGATTTTATCCTAAGAGTCATCATTAATTTTTTTTTTTTTTTGAAACAAGGCCTGGCTGTGTCACCCAAGCAGGAGTGCAGTGGCACAATTTCAGCTCACTGCAACCTCTGCCTCTCAGTCTTAAGCCATTCTCTCACCTCAGTTTCCTGAGTAGCTGGGACTACAGGTACACACCACCACACCTAGCTAATTTTTGTATTTTTTGTAGAGACAGTGTCTCACTTCTTTGCCCAGGCTAGTCTCGAACTCCTGAGCTCAAACGATTTGCCCGCCTTGGCCTACCAAAGTACTGGGATTACAGGAGTGAGCCACTGTGCCTGCTCTAATTTTAATTAATTAGTTCTTATTTATTTTTTAAGTTGCAATATACAGTAATAAGGCAAAAAACTTTACCTTTGGTTCAAGTTTATTTATTTAAAATAACCTATATTAAACTAGATAAATTACATTTTCCTTCTGACTCAGAAATACATTTGTTTTTAATTATGAATACCCCTGGAAGAATCAAAAGACTCTTTTGTTCTTTATATTTTAATGAGAAGCAATGTCATTAAGATATTTCTGTCTAAAACTTAGCTGGCAACATTGATGGGGAGGACTGCAGACCTCCGCACAGCCATCCGTTAAGGATGGAGAACTTTTGAAGGCAATGGTCACCTAGGACAATGGCTAGGTGAAGGCGATTGAGAAGATAATTATGCAAGGGTACAGGCCAAAGACTCAAGTCATCTGCTTCTAAAGCTTGCCTAGAACTGGCCTTGCCATGAGGAAAGGGTGAGTAAATCCTGCCCCACTGGCTTCCCTCTGTGCACAACTCATGGCTGCTTGTTTACATTCTCACGCTAGAACCAAGAGTTCCATTATTGACATGCGCTGTGGACAGGCAGGTTTTGAAGGCCTGCCTATAAATCCATCTGACAGTTGTAACCTTTTTTTACGTGAGCTGCCATGGTTTGAATAATGCATTCCCCCAAAATTCAAATATTAAAACCTAACCCCAAAGCAAATGGTATTGAGAAATGAGGCTTTCTGGAGGTGATTAGAATGGGATGAGTGACCTTATAACAAAGAGGCCTGGGAGAGCTTGTTCACCTCTCTGCCATGGGAGCATGCAACAGGAAGTTTCCATCTTTGAATCAGAGATTAAGCCGTCACCAGGCACCAAATCTGTCGGCATTTTGAACACAGCCTCCAGAACTGTGAGCGATAGATTTCTATTGTTTACACATTACCTGGTCTAAAGTATTTTATTACAGCAGCCCCAATGGACTGAGACAATAACAAACCTTCCCATTTACAACTGTCCTTGGAGTACAGCCCGTTCATTAAGTGTAGCTCCACATGCAAGCCCTGTCTGAAGAAGACAAGCTGCAAGCAGCCTCTGATGGGGAGCAAACACTGGGAGAGGCAGAAATTATATTCGCTTTTTCTATTTTTTTCCTAATTTTTCTTATAACCTCTTGATCTCATTAGTGCTAAATCAAGTTTAACCTATAGCTGCCTCCTTACATATTTTAAATGTGGCCTGAAGGTTTCTGTGTTACATTGTAAACTATAGCCTAAATGGAATTGTCAACAGACAGTAATCTACTCTTGTGCCAATCACTGAATTTTGGCCAGTCAAATGTGGTCCAACTGTTCAAACCATGTTCAAATAAGCCAAACACTGAGCCAAAACCAATCTGGCTGTTTCTGTTCCTCACTTCCACTTGCTGTATGTCACGTCCGTTTTTTCTGTCCATGGATCCTCTTCCACCACGAGGCTGCCCTAGAGTCTCTGCACCTACTCTGGCTCAGGAGGCTCCCCGATTCGCAAATCATTCTTTGCTCAGTTAAACTCTCTTACATATAACTTGGCTGACATTTTTCTTTTAATGTTAGTAACATCCTTGAGACTTAGATGCAGTCACCCACAGGTAAGTTAGATGTGGAACAAATCATATTTCTTCTTCATTTCTCATGTGTCCTAACCCTTATATTGTATTTCTCATTTTTTTCATTTCAAAAGGAGTCCAGTTATTGATTTTTTCATTTTTAAAGGTATTAGATGTATACTTTATAAAGGTATTATACGTAAATATACATATATTTTAAAGATATTGCACGTATATACATATATGTCACCATTTGACAAAAGCACCCCAGTGTATATTCAACACAATCAATAGAGAGAAGTTCTAGTAACCCCTCATGTTACCTTGTAGTCAACCCCTTCCCTAGCTTCTGGCAACCACTGAATTGTTTACTGCTCCTATAATTTTGCATTTTCCAGAATGTCACATAAATTGAATCGTGTAGCCTTTTGAGTCTGTCTTCTTTCACTTAGGCTAATGCATTTGAGGCTAATTCATGTTTTTGCAGGCTTCCGTAGTGTTAACAAGGTCATTGCTGAATAATGTTTCATCGTATGAAGGCAAAGGTTTGTTCACTCACTCCCCAGGTGAAGGTCCTAGTTTTTGGTAATTATGAATAAAACCACTATAAATGTGCATGTGTAGGTTTTTGCATGAACATGAGTTTTCATTTTATTTATTTGTTTTTAATGTGAAATATGCTTAGGTCAATTAAAAGCAGCAGAGAATCTCTAACTTATTGAATACTCTGTAACAGCTTATTTACGAAAATGAGAAATAGGTACCTAGTTGATAAACCCCTTGGGGGAAACAGGGAAACAGGAGAACCTAATTAATTTAGGCCTGCATTTCTTAGTTGCCAACTGAACCTGCCAGCATTTATTTTGGCAAAAATATTTTTGGAACTAGATTCTTGAATTAAAGCAATGAGAGGTGTTAGGCCAAGTGAAGGGAGCTCCTAGAACAGATGTCTTGTGTAAAGTAGGCAACCAAATGGTTTGGTAAAATACATCTTTTTCAACTAATCCTCATCACTGCCTGTTGCTGGTATGAGGTCAACTTAGATAAATAAGAAACAACACTTCCTATCTATTAGTATCTCTTGCCATGTAATTCATAAATGCTAGAAGTTGATTGGTTTTGATCAACGATAAGTGTGTATCCCAAGAAGACAAGTGTGAACTGGTCCTAACCGGTTGGTACAGGGGATGCTGTTTAATGATGTTGCATGTCACGACAGCTAGGTTTCTATCCAATGGGGCTCATTGGAAAGTCTAACAGCCTTATACAGTGATTTGATGCCCAGAGTAAGAAAACTCAGTGAACAAGATCCCTACAGAGCAACATATACAAAATGTTTTTTTGAGACTTTCTTTTATTTTCTTCTCTCCATTTTCTTGGGTTTCCATGCACCCTTTCTCAGCTTTTTTATATGGACCGATTTCGACACATGCATTTGCAAGCCGTTGAAAGCAGAAAAAAACATTACCGATATTTCTTTGGAGATCAAAGACGGAGGAAACGTTCCTTCTGATTCATGTAGATTAAATCTTAGTCTTCTGTTTTTATATCAGCTATATTGCATAGATTTGAGAAACTGTCTCAAGTTCCAATGCTTTTTTAATTTGAAGCACCATTGTTGTGATTACAAATTTGCTGGGTTCCAACACCATAATTTTGCTTCCTTTATCAGTGAGTGTTTTGTTCGTAAGAAAATGTGTTTGCAATTAATGGAATCTTGTGCCTTTAAGTTGCTTTGGCCACAGGCCTGTAATTTGCTTGCTTTGCTTTACCTCCAGGCTTTTGTTTGTCCTTTCTGTGTGCCTCTAAGGAAGCTGAGATGGATGCAAGTTGTCTTGCCGTCCCAGGATCTTTTTGAACATCTGTGTAGTCATCTGATCATCCATTTCCTCCTCCCACTCACAAAACCCCACAGAGACAGAACTTGCCCAGGTTTGCACATATGGTGGATGTTCACAGCTTGAAAGTGTCCAAGCTATTTAAGTTTGATTTTCATTTTAATGAAAGCTCGTAGTTTTGCCCAGAGATGAAAGCAAGGTGTTAGAAATCCCCAGATTTCCAGGTCATTAGATCACTTAAACAGTTCAACCACGGCTGCTTCATTTTCAGTAGAGCAGTGTTTTAATGAGCACAATTCAAAAATATCCACTTTAAAATTTTAGAGGGTCCGAAATGTACTTTAAGTGTCTGGTTTCGAGAGTTCCTTTGAACTTCGAAAATTCCATTTTAGTGGATTATATGGTTACCAAATAGTTTCTAAAAACAATCAGAAAAGCATTTTATGGAAACATCCAATTAGAGAAAAAGTTTTTAATATTCAGTGCCCACAGCTGAAGGCAGAATTCTTAAGCTGGGATGCTGACCACTGAAATTGTGACTAATCTTTTGAGCTCTACCTGGCTTGTTATGGTAATATCTGGAGGGGGATTTGGGAATTGTAAAAAGATAAAAGGATTTTGAGAATGATTGAACTCATACTTTTCATATCTTCAGGGTCTATCTAGCATACACCCTGGTCCATAAAAGATTTCCAGTAAATTTATCTGAAACAGAATTAAACTTGGAAATGAGAATAATAGTTCATGATATAGTTAACTGGAACACGATTATGCATGAACCAGACATAATACATAATAACATTCAAATATGAACTTCTAAACTTTTGATCTGTCCTCAATAAAAATTGATGATGTCCTCAACCCAGTGGGGCTGGGGAATTCTCCTGTTTCATCTTACGTGATTCATGTTCTGATTCTCTTTGGAGAGTCCTGCTCCAGATTCCTCTTATGTTACTCTGTGTTGAAACCGACTGATATACACACATAGGATAAAGATTAAATATAACTATTCTTTTAAACTGTTTAAAAAATTTTGGAAGCCTTAGTTTGTACTTATGTCCCTCCCCTCAAAAGAAACCCCTGGAAGTTCACCATAAATACAGAGTTTTTATCAGTTGCTTTCCAAATGGTTTATTCTCCATTCAGCATTCTGCAAAAATACCTACTGCTGTGATTTATCACCCTGGCAATAGCATCCTTGATTTGATGGTATTGCAGTTCTTCTCTGTTTTTCTGGCTCTCTTGCTCAAAGGCATCATTGATTCACCCACTTAGCAGTGATGGGAGCGGTGGTTTTAATTTTTATTTTCTTGGGAAGAATAACTTGAACTTTGAGATCAAGTGGAAAACATTTTCTGTGGGGCAGGAAGCCATTTTATGACAATGCCCGTGCATCACTACAACATCATCTCTGGGTGAGGACACTTAACATTTTTCCCAATTTCACGCCTACCATTAAACAAGCAACATCGTATCCGCAGACACGGCTACTGTATTCTTCTCTAAATACACAGAAGAGAATCTCAACAGGAGAGACTGTGACAGCCTTGGGAAGGGCGGTATTTATAGTTACTTTTTTTTCATCTGCCTTTGTTTTAATAGTATCCACCACGGAAATTCAAAAGTGACACCAATGATGAAGATGAGATATAGTAAGAACTTTTTATTTTATTTTTTAAGTGTAAAGAACACTGACCATAATGGTTAATTTGTCAACACATTCTTTCTCTGCATTTCTTCTCGTGGATTGATGTTCTTTCTGATAGGTTGGTGTAGAGGTCTTGAATCCCAATATAATCCCCAGAGTTTTGGCTCCTTCTCCGTAGAGCAACGCTTCAAGCGTGCCCATGTTTTCCTGTACAATAACTTCCCCGTTCCACCCACACCACATATGCAGCTGGGAACATCTCCACATGCTTTAAGGGACATCCCCTGCTTCCTCCTTAATCCTGTGGGTCCTTACTGGGTTCCACACCCTCTTACAGCTGTAAAAGCCGTCAGACATGGAGTTTCCTCACAGGGGAGCTGTGTCCAAACTCAATGAGCCCGAAGTAAGAAACACATACCCATTTTTCAATCAGAAGGTATTAAGCCAACAGTTCCACATTTAGCCCCATAAGTAGAGCTTCTGTAAGATGGTGACAGAATTTATAATAGGGAAAATATGGAAACAGTTGGAGTCATTGGTGCTAGGGAAAGGAAATCCTTTCACTTAGGAGAGAGGGCTATTTCATGCCCTGTCATGCTTTTAGACTTTAAATTCAGGGGGCTTGAAATGGAATCAGAAACTTAGTGTTTTGGTGAGGGCAAGAGGCCAGATGGAATTCAAGAATTTCAGCATTTTTTCATAGTTCTTTTAATAACTTATTTGATCTTAAGCAACTTCCTCTGAGATTCAACTTTCCCAGAATCATAACTAGGGTACTTATTAGAAACGCAAATTACTTTGTTAGAGAACTTGGAAACATGTCGTATGGCTTTTAGACATTTTCTGACTTGCTGATTTGGTTTGGGCTGGTTTTCCTCTGCATTTGGTCTATTCATCTCCACGGCATTGCACCATCTTTTCTCCCAGAGCCATCTCAACCTTTCCAACTACACCTCCTTTCTCCTGTGCTGTCTTTTCTGCAGCAATGAACCAAGTTTTAAGGACTCTCAAGGCATATCATATATTCACATCTTTCCTTCCCTTGACAAGGTGAGAGTGTTATCAAATAGGCACTCATTCATGAAATTGATTTTTAAATAATAATGCTGTGAACTTACTAGCTAAAATGTCCCGGATCATCAGAGCTCTCACAAGAACTCTTAATTTGATTTGAGTTTGTTGTGATTGATACTATGCTCATCTATGTGTCTTTATTAGTGCCAAATACAGTGAAGAAGAAACTGCGTCCCTTTTTTTTCTCAGGCCACACTTTTCTGGGGATAAAATGAGGACAATAAGAAGTATCACTAATAAGTGTTTTTCTCCGGCTCCTCCTTCACCTGCCCTGCCATTGCCCCTCTTTAAATTCCTCCAGACAAGTTAAGTTAGTTCCTAGATGATGTATCATACGGTGCACTGAGCACAATTCTTCTTGGTTGCCCTGTGGCATAATGATTATCTGTCACTGCAGGATTTGCTTGTCATTCCTGGTGCTGTTGTTGACTGCAGATGCTGCAGAAGCAGCTCCCTGATGCCTTCAGTGAGGCTCATTGTGTCCATTGTCAGGACCGCTGTGTCTGGTGAGGTCTTCCATTCCTGACTGCTTGTACCAATGCTCTTGGGTCTTGAGTTCTCAATGCCCTCAATGCTTTAAATCATATTCCTGTATTTTATACTTTCCCCCATGCATCTGTGGGTGAAGATCTATCAGGTAGTTTGCAAAACAGAAGATCCACTGTGCTCAAATGGTCCTTCCTTTCCAATGGTAGGCCACTCTGCTGTCACCAAACATATGCACCCTAACTCTCTGTCAATAGGATGATTGTTCCATTCTCCCACGAATCACAGGAAGCTCCTTGGTTCATCTTCTGAAGATCCTGCCCTACCATATCTCTTGTCGTTACAGATGCAAAGGTGAACTTAGGTTAATCTGCAAATCCTACGGCAGAAACTTCATCCGTGTAATAGCATTCATTTCACCCGTCTTTTTAATATGGAAGTCTGGGGTCTATCTCTGCATCCATAGCCTTGCTAGGGTGATCTTCTGCTTGAATATGGTCTACTTGGTCATGTGGCAGAGTACTCTGGCCACTGAGAAGTTGCTTAGTGATTTCTACCCACCACCTGAGGGTTTTTAATGTGAGCCTAGAACGAAGACCCCCTGGGCAAGGCATGGAGGTACTTCTGAATTGGCTAAGGTTTTAGTGAGTAAGAAGAAAGTATAGTTTTGAAAGAAAGAGGTCTTGTAATGAAGAACATAGCAGTCCATAAAGAAGGTAAGTGTTGTGGGACATTTACAAGTTCCATGCATTAGTCTTTTAGAGCTGCTGTGGCAAAGTGCCACCCCCTCCCTCTGAAGGCCCTAGGGAAGCGTCTGTCCCAGGCCTCTCTCCAAGCTTCTGGTAGGTCCTTGGCTGGTGGCTGCCTAACTCTGATCTTGGCATGGTGTTCTCCCTGCCATGTGTGTCTGTCTGTTCCCCTGGTGCTCTTTCATAAGGACACCAGTCATATTGGACTGGGCCCGCCCTATTTCAGGATGACTTCATCTTAACTGAAATAGTGTCATCTGAAATGACCCTATTTTCAAATAAAATCACATTCTGGAATACTGTGAGTTTGGACTTCAATGTATGAATCTTGGGGTGGCACAATTCAATCCGTAACCCGCCTCTTTTTACTCTATTCCTGGATGTGGAGCCAGTTTAGACTGAAAGTCAAACCGGGACAAAACTGTTGTCTCTGTTTGCTTGACAAAGGCATGACGCAGATGTGCTGTTCAGACACAGGATTCAGACTCTTAATTTCTGACATTTTTCCCCCAGACAAATACGGTTCCAGAACAGAAGACAGATCTCTAAAATACATTTGTCATGCAACCAATGGACTACTTAAAAGCAACAACCCCGCAGAGGTAACTAAAAATGAGAAATCAGCCACACAAACCAAAAAAACCCAATTTCTAAAAACAAGAGTTTTTCTTGCATTACTAACATTTGTGAATCAAATTACATTAGGTCAGACACTTCTAATTAAGAACTGCAAAATATAAGAAGGATTTTTGTGCTTGGATCAGGACCTATTTTGGCCATAATTATAATTTAGAACACAGGATGTTACAGAGCTCTGTGTTCTACTGCTTTGAAAAGAACAAATCTCCCATGAGCAATTAGTTCCTTTAAGTCACTTCTAATTTGATGATCAGACTTTAAATGGAACAACCCTTTCTGGTATTGGCCACATTAAGGCAAGGACTCAGGAGATGAAGGAACCTACAGACTTAATTTTTCAACTTGCTACATTTACATTCAAGGGGAAAAGCCTGTTTTGAAAAGTGATTTCAAGGGAACATTTTTAAAAATATGCTCTATTTCTTTCTTTCTTTCTTTTTTTTTCTTTGAGATGGAGTTTCACTTTTGTTGCTCTGGCTGGAGTGCAATAGCACGATCTCAGCTCACTGCAACCTCCACCTCCCAGGTTCAAGTGATTCTCCTGCCTTAGCCTTCTGAGTAGCTGGGATTACAGGCACCTGACATAGTGTCCATCTAATTTTTTTGTATTTTTAGTAGAGACAGGGTTTCACCATATTGGCCAGGCTGGTCTCAAACTCCTGACCTCAGGTGATCCACCTGCCTCGGCCTCCCAAAGTGCTGGGATTACAGTTGTGAGCCACCACACCTGGCCAAAATATGCTCTTTTTCTACCAACATACCTGGCTATGTATTCAAAAGTGGGACTTTTCTTGTTTTTACTTTGTGCCATGCCCTGAAGCTTGGAGACAGAGGAAGGCATATCTGGGGACTGAATTTGGTGTGGGAGAGACTGGGCCAGGACTTCTGGTCCTGTAATATGGTTTCTGCACTCAGGGCATGTGCTGTCTCGCTGTCTCTTCCCCTATTTGAGCAGCCACATACAATAAATATTGCCATCAGGAGATATAGTGACCAAACTTCTACTTTATAGGAAGGGTGTGTGTGGGGACTTCGACATCACACTGGTTCATATGAGTAAGTCTTTCACATTAATTAAATCACCAGTGGATAGAGGTTGTCACTTTGACTGTGGTGTCTTTAGCAGTTTCAATGACAGATAATGGTTTCCGGTTTGATGACAAAGTTTTGGTGTATTAGCCTGTTCTCACACTGCTATAAAGAACTACCTGAGACTGGGTAATGTATGAAGAAAAGAGGTTTAATTGACTCACAGTTAATTGGTTTAATTGGCTTAACAGGAAGCATGACTGGGAGGCCTCAGGAAACTTACAATCATGGCAGAAAGAGGATGGGAAGCAAACACGTGTTACCATGGCAGAGCAGGAGAGGAAGCGTGAAGGGGGAGGTGCCACATACTTTTAAACGACCAGATCTTGTGAGAACTCACTCACTGCCATGAGAACAGCAAGGGGGAAGTTTGCTCCCGTGATTCACTCACCTCCCACCAGGCCCCTCCTCTGACATGTGGGGATTACAGGCTGAGATGAGCTTTGGGTGGGGACGCAGAGCCAAACCATTTCATTTGGTTACGCCGGTGTTTACTGCTTTTCTTTCTCACACAACTAAAAGCGTCATTTGAGAATTGCATTTGAGATGTATCTACTTCTTATTTGTAGCACTGTCTAAAATCAAAATGCTTTTGTTTGGGATTTACTGCTGTTAAACTCTCCTTTAACCTGAGATGGGAAAATGACACCATGAATTAAAAAAATCATGAATAGATTGTGGAATAGGGAGAGAGATGGGAGAGAGATAAGCGGACACTTTTGTTTTCTCATTTTCCCTCCTCCTGAACTCCAGTCCATTAACAAATCCTGTCTTTCTACATCTGAAATATGTCTGAAATCTACCCACTTCTCCAGAACGACGTCTCTCCAGTTTAAGCCACCAACGGCTCTACCAGGGTGACTGCATTTCTACCTACAGCTCTAGCGTTGGTACCTTGCATCCTTCAAACCTAGTCTCCATCTGGAAACCAGGGCACTGTTGCTGGAATCTATCACCATCCTACTTACTCTTTGAAAATCCAAAGTCTACTTAGCCTAGGAAGTGCTTTGTGAGCTGTGCCTTGTGAACCACACCGAGCTCATCTATCTTCGTGCTCCCCCCATCCCTCAACCCCACATACGCTGGGCAATTGCTTTCCTTCCAGGGTCTGTGAACGTGCTGAGGCGGTCTCTGTCTCGAGGTCTTCCCGCATACCACTCCTGCTTGGAGCACCAGGCTTCTGTCAGCCGCTCCCTGCCAGTGCACACTCACACTCGTGCACACACACACACAACTCTCACAGATGCACACTCACATACACTGGCACACACAGATACACATTCATGTACATACACGCACACAGCTGGCTCCTTCCTATCATTCAGGTCTTAGCCTCCGTGTCTGGCTGCTGTGTCTGGGTATGTTTTCCCTTCTGTTATTCTCTACCACTGCATCTTGTTCCTTTATTTCACATCGGCTCTGCAGTTTTGCTGCTGGGTATTTCTTGTTTACTGACCTCTCTCTATTTTGTCCATGAGATAGGCATCACATCAGTTGTTAAGAAAAATCCAGACATATGTTGTTCTTAACACATGTTTGACAAATAATAGGCATTAAGTATTTGTGGAATGGATAAATGAACAAGAAATAGAGAAAGAGGAGAAAAGAGAATGGGAAGAAAATGAGAATAAATGGGCCTCCCTCTCCTAAAAATGTGAATGCTGGAAAAAGCTTTTGAATTTCAAAAGAAGGAATGAATAGACAACGGTATAGGTAAATGGTTATTATGCAGGACTATCTACTTGGTTCATTGTGTGCCATTTGTCTGGGAAATTTCCTGTTCAACACGTGTGTTTTGAACAGAACTTCTTTACAGGTAGAATTACACCACTATAAAGGTGCTTAGCCTTTAATTGAGAAAGAAATGAACTCAGAAATTAATTATTCTGTGGGAATCTCTGGTATATTTCATATCTCGGATAAGATATCACATCTATATAGCTCATCCTCACTTTCAAGATGTCTACTCTTTCCCATACCACTAAATGAATCTTATTTCTCACTGTGGTCCCACCTAACTTCATTCACTTATTCAGCATGCATTTTTGAGTACCTACTATGTTCCAATACTCCCCAGACTTGGCAATAATTTCCATCTCACTTCCTTTGTTTATTATTCCCAATTTAAGGATCTGACTTTACATTGAACAAGCCTTTCTGGCTTTTTCAGACTGGAAAATCACATCTTATTCTTTCTCCTACCTACCATTCAAAATCTAGCTCAATCCTCCTTTCTTCATAAAGTCACTTTGGCTTTAACTTGATTCTTCCATCTCTAAAAACTCGTGTTGCACTTATGAGGTTTTATGCTACCATCTATGGTTTTTCAATTTTTATTTTTTTAACATGTGGTAGTTTGCCCTTCACCAACAGACAAAAGTATTTGGGGGCTTGGAATACATACCTTTCCTGTTTACATAATTTTGCTTGAGTTTCAGGCACACAGTATGTGCTCACTAATGATCCATTCATAGGTTATTTATTTAATTATTTTTGATATGGAGTTTCGCTGTCATCACCTAGGCTGGAGTGCAGTGGTACGATCTCGACTCACTGCAACCTCTGATTCCTGTGTTCAAGCAATTCTCCTGCCTCAGCCTCCTGAGTAGCTGGGATTACAGGTGCCCACCATGCCCAGCTAATATTTGTGTTTTTAGTAGAGATGGGGTCTCACCATGTTGGCCAGGCCAGTCTCGAACCCCTGACCTCAGGTGATCCGTCTGCCTCGGCCTCCCAAAGTGTTGGGATTACAGGTGTGAGCCACCGTGCCCAGCCCCGTTCGTAGGTTTATTAGTTGACATAATTGCTGCTGTGAGCACATAGGAACCACAGCAAGTAAGCCCTGCACACACGTAAGGCATACACTACACAACCATCTCAAGGACTTGGGAGTCAAATGCAGCAGGTGGGGTTGCTTGCTGTGGTTGTGAAGGAGCAGAGCCAAGTTACTATCCGTAAGTGCATAAGCCAAAGGAATTGATCTGTAATGACAGCAGAGACAAAAGAAAGTATCCCTCAAGTCAATGCTGAGACATGCAAATACTATCCAGGGAGGAGGAAGCTTCGGTACAATAAATTGACATTATGGTTCCATCAGCAGAGATATTCCTGTGGCTGGTGAGAGGGCCTGAAGCACCTTGTGCTGGGAGATTCATTTTCATATCATCTCACTCCTGTGTTCTGCTTCCACGCGCACCATGAAACCCTCTAATAACTTGACTTCCCATATGCTTGCCTCTCATTATATCACCATAAGCAGGCATTTGGTCTCTGCAACTTGATTAAGGCAAGTGATGCCTCTGAGGGGTGACAGAGCTACTTCCAGTGTACTCAGTAAAATCAAGTTTCTTAACTTGCCAGCTTGAGACCAGACCTTGGGGTGTAGTGAATTCATCAAGGTAGATGTAACCTTGTGGGAACCTTCTGTGCAGTCAGCCATACTATTTGAAATTTTGAAAAATCTCTCTGTATACTAATTTTCACCTGCATCTTGCTACATTTTTTTTTTTTTTTCTGAATAGAGGAACAAGCTCTTACACCTTTGAACCCTCTGCTTTTCTCTGCCCTGGCAGCAATGAAGAACTCTTAGTGCAGATACCTTCATTTCTAGAGAAAGGGCAGGTGGGGCCAGATTCTCCTCCTTGGGTTACTGTCTCCTGCTTTGTTATTTGAGGTCAGCCCTTCCTGATGTGCAAATTTTTCTCAACTAGGAAAGTGGGAGAAAATGAACTCTCTCAATCCGTGATGCTTTTAGAATCTTGTGTAGAATTCCAAGAAGTTAACTTACATGTATATACAATTCTGTTGCCTGTTCTTAAAATTCAGAAATAATTCTAGAAATCATTTAGACTAATTTTCCTGTGACAAAGTTAATAGCACACACATTGGGAAAGTGAAATGGCTTTGACAGATGAATTGCAGTCAGCGTTAGCAAAATAGATCGTGCCACTTGTCGATTCTTGACTAATTATTTGCACTTCCACTAATGCTGCCACCCAACCTAATCTGGCATAGTGAGTGGCCTCAAACAGCAGGGGCTCCAACAGAAATATATGTGAGAGCGATTATGCTCTTTTGGAAGAAAACTGAAGTGACAATGACAGTCATGTACCTCTTTAATTTTTCTTTTTTTTTGTTTTGAGAAAAGGTCTTGGCCCAGGCTGGAGCACAGTGGTACAATCATGGCTAACAGCAGCCTTGACCTCCTGGACTTGAGTTATCCTCCCACCTCAGCCCCCTGAGCAGCTGGGACTACAGGCATTGCACCACTATGTAGCACATACCTGCAGTCCCAGCTACTCAGGATTTAAAAACTTTCCTGTAGAGGTGAGATTTCACCATGTTGCCCAGTCTGGTCTTAAATTCCTGGCCTCAAGCAATACTTCCACCTTGGCTTCCAAAGTGCTGAGCTTACAGGCATGAGCCATTGTGCCTGATCCTCTTTAATTAGGTACAGAGTTTTTGAGAAAAGTATATATTTTACCACTACAGATGCTGTTTAACTTTCTTCTCTATTTAGAGAAGAAATTTTAAAAAGGTCAGTGATGTTCCCTTTCCTTATTGAATTAGAAATTAGTATTTACAGCCATGTAGTCTGTCTTATGTTTCTATAAAGGAATACCTGAGGCTGGGTAATTTACAAAGAAGAGAGGTTTATTTGGCTCAGTTTTGCAGGCTGCACAAGAAGCATGGTGCAGTATCTGCTTCTGATGAGGGCTTCAGGGAGTTTCCATTCATGGCAGAAGGTGAAGAACGAGCACGTATGTCACATGCCAAGAGAGAGAGTAAGAGAGAAGGGAAGGAGGTGCCAAGCAGGTTCTTTTTAAACAGTCAGATCCTGCCTGAACTATAGACAGAGAACACACTCATTAACATAGGGATAGCACCAAGCCATTCATGAGGGATCCACCCCCCGACCCAAACACCTCCTACTAGGCACCACTTCCAACTTTGGGAATCCAATTTCAGCATCAGATTTGGAGGAGACAAACACGTAAACTACAGCAACAGTTCTGCCTTCAAACACAAACAAAATTATTGCCTCCTTAGAAAATTGGTGAGAAGGTTTTGTGAAGAAAAAGGGTGTCCTGGATGCCTACATGTCTGTGGGGCCTGAAATTTGGACAGATCAGTGATTCTGAAGCAATTCCTCTGTCAACATTTGGCTCTCTGACATCTGAGTCTCTGTGAGCTGGTAACATGGGTGAGAGACATTCATCATGTCCTATTGTATAGTATTATTCCAAGGCCTTACCAATAATCTTCAAGACTATTAGAGGTACTAAATGTTAGACTAAAATTAATCTAAAAATACTTGCATTTAAAAAAGGTATATAGAATACAAGAGTGAAGAAGCATGAGAATAGGCTGGGTGTGGTGGCTTACGCCTGTAATCCCAGTACTTTGGGAGGATGAGGTGGCCATATCAGCTGAGGTCAGGAGTTCAAGACCAGCCTGCCCAACATGGTGAAACCTTGTCTCTATTAAAAATACAAAAAAATTAGCTGTGTGTGGTGGCATGCACCTGTAGTCTCAGCTACTTGGGAGGCTGAGGCACGAGAATTGCTTGAATCTGGGTGGTGGAGGTTGTAGTGGGCCGAGATCGCACCACTGCACTCCAACCTGGGTGACAGAGAGAGACTCTGTGTCAATAAAAAAATAAAAAAAAAATTAAGAAAAAAAAGATGTCTCTA